>NC_045744.1:32808460-32808588 GCF_008692095.1 Etheostoma spectabile | reverse complement strand
CTCAGTTTGTTCATGTTAACAATAAATCCGCTGTGCACGCCAAAATTAGTCATGGAGTCCCACAAGGATCTTTGCTTGGTCCAATCCTGTTCATTTTATATATGCTTCCTTTAGGCAATATTATCAGG
>NC_045744.1:32807706-32808450 GCF_008692095.1 Etheostoma spectabile | reverse complement strand
TAAACTTTCATTGTTATGCAGATGATACTCAATCATATCTATCTATCAAGCGGGATGAAACTAATCAGTTAGCTAAACTTCAAATGTGCCTTCATGATATTAAAACCTGGATGACCTGTAATTTTCTAATGATAAACTCAGATAAAACGGAAGTTATTGCTCTGGGACCCAAGCACCTCCGTGACGCACTATCCAAAGATATAGTTACTCTGGATGGCATCACCCTGGCCTCCAGCACCACTGTGAGGAATCTTGGAGTTATCTTTGATCAGGAAATGTCCTTTTATTCCCACATAAAGCAAATTTCAAGGATCGCCTTTATCACCAATGTAATATTGCAAAAATCAGGAATATCCTGTCTAAAAATGATTCAGAAAAACTAGTCCATGCATTTGTTACTTCTAGGCTTGATTACGGCCATTCTTTATTATCAGGCTGCTCGAAAAAGTCCCTAAAGACTCTACAGCTGATCCAGAATGTTGCAGCACGTGTTCTGACAGGAAACAGGAAAAGAGATCACATCTCTCCTGTTTTAGCTTCTCTGCATTGGCTTCCTGTAAAATCCAGAATAGAATTTAAAATCCTTTTTCTCACCTACAAAGCTCTTCATAGTCAGGCACCATCTTATCTTAAAGACCTCATAGTACCTTACAACCCTACAAGAGCACTACGCTCCCAGAATGCAAGGTTACTTGTGGTTCCTCGAGTCTCTAAAAGTAGAACGGGAGCCAGAGCGTTCAGCTA
>NC_045744.1:32807403-32807626 GCF_008692095.1 Etheostoma spectabile | reverse complement strand
AATATCAGGCCTCCTCTCTGTGGAAACCAGGATTCCAGACTATTGGGTTTCCATTGAGGACAGCCACCGTGAACTCCACATTAAGATTAGTCTTAAGACTTCCTTTGAATAACGCTTATAGGTTAGGGAGCGAACTATCTATCATATAATCAAGAATATAATAAAACTAGAGGGAGGCAGGGCATACAGCCCAATTTGGTTGGGGAGAGTTCTAGCCTGACCA
>NC_045744.1:32807044-32807393 GCF_008692095.1 Etheostoma spectabile | reverse complement strand
TTTACCCTGTTTCTCTTGGTTATGCGTTGATAAAGCTTATAGTTAGTGAATAGAATTGAATATTGTTAGGGAGTGAGGAGTCGCAGCGTCCGCCTAACCCAACCCACCTGCTTCTCGTCATAGTTTTCAAATCTATCTATCATATAATCAATAATATAATAAAACTACAGGGAGGCAGGGCGATACAGCCCAATCCAGTTGGGGAGAGTTCTAGCCTGAGAAGGCTCCTCTCTTTACCCTGTCTCTCCTTGTTATGCTGTAATAGTTTTAGACAGCTGGGGACTTCCTTCAACACACTGAGCTCCTCTCTCCTCTATCTTTCTATCTTTCCATTTATGTGCATCCATGT
>NC_045744.1:32806816-32806933 GCF_008692095.1 Etheostoma spectabile | reverse complement strand
GCAGCTGTCGCAATGGTCCCGCTACACGTTCTGCGATGCCATGTTCATCCTGCTACGCTCAGCTGTGCCCTGCCACGTCCTGCTACGTCCTGCTGTGCCTTGTAATGCCGCACAGTG
>NC_045744.1:32803483-32806806 GCF_008692095.1 Etheostoma spectabile | reverse complement strand
GCTATGCCATGAACTACTACAAAGAACTACCACAAACTACTATTTTTTTGTCAGACACCGCCTACCAAGAGCCTGGGTCTGTCGGAGGTTTCTGCCTAAAAAGGAAGTTTTTCCTCGCCACTGTTGCACTGTTGCCATGTTCATCCTGCTATGGAGGAAACTACTAGCACTGTTGGGTCCTTGTAAATTCTGTAAAGTGTCTCAAGATAACTCTTGTTAGGGGTCCAAGCCCGAGGATGCGTGCACCGCGGTATCGCAAGGCGATACGCGGTTCACACAGCAGGGCTGTGGAACCCTATTGTTTTCGCTAGGATTTTCCATTATTAGGGGTCCAAGCCCGAGGATGCGTGCACGCGGTATCGCAAGGCGATACGCGGTTCACACAGAGGTGTGGAACCCTATTGTTTCTGGCTAGATTTTCATATTCCATTATTTATTATTCCAGCCATAAAAAGTGGTGCTGCAGCCTAAACCGTACATGGTGGCGACGCGCCTTTTCAGTACAGTCCGAAAGTCCGCAAAGACCTCAGCCAAAAAAATTGACCCACTTTACACTAGGTGGGCTATACCGGACAAAACGCGTTTGGCCCTATAACTCGCAAACCGTACATCGGAAATTTAAAAACGTTACATCCACGCGTTCCCTGGATCCTACGAATCTCTGGATATAGGCCACGCCCATTTCCGCCTAGACTTTTATGCGTGAAAAATCGCGATTTATCGAAAACCTTCTTTTCTATCTCCTCCGAGACCGTGCAATGGATCTGCACGAAACTTGGCATAGCATCTCCAGACCGACCTGACACAAAGTTGTATAAAGATTTATTATAGGATAAGAATTGCGTGTTACGCCCCAACAAAGTTTTGTACTAGCTATGAAAACATTGCCTTGCATATCTCGGCCAAATAAATGCTATCAAGCCAACTTTAGAATATTACTTGCTATGACCTGAGGATCTGTACAAAATTGACGAACATTGGCCACTAGGGGGCGCACAAATACAAAAAAGTGTTTTTCATGAACGGACTTTGCCATATCTCGGCCAAAATACGTGGTATCAAACCATACTTGGGGTGATTGTTTGGCATGCGCACGGAAGCTTCAAACCAAATTTGGTAACGATGGGCCACTAGGGGGCGCTATAATCGACGTTTGTTGGTTTTGTGGACAAAGTCAATGCTTAAATGGAAAATTGCATTTGCCATATCTTCCACCAGTAAATGCTATCAAAACCAAACCGGTAATGATTGTTTCGCCCCCACCGCCCGGAGGTCTGCCAAATTGGTAAACAGGCCCTTAGGGGCGCTCTAATCAACAAAGAACATTTCCCGGGTCGCTGGGAGACGACTGGCGCGGGGAGGCTTGGACCCGTTGAAACTGCGTGCAGTTCTAGTTTATATTCTACGCCACATAAAAGTGGTGCTGCAGCCTAAACGTACATGGTGGCGACGCGCCATTTTCAGGACTGGTCCAAAAGTCCGCAAAGACCTCAGCCAAAAAAAGTTCATCCATTCTACCACTAGGTGGCGCTATAGATAGTAAAAACACGTTTTGGCTATAACTCCCAAACCGTACACGGAAATTTAAAAACGTCACATCCAAGCTTCCCTGGATCTACTGAATCTCTGTGATATAAGCCACGCCCATTCCGCCAACATTTTATGCGTGAAAAATCCGATTTATCAAAAACCACTTTTCTACTCCTCCGAGACCGTGCAATGGATCTGCACGAAACTTGGCAATAGCATCTCCAGACCAACTGACAAAGTTGATAAAGATTTTTATAGGATAAAAATGTGCGTATTACGCAAACACATTTGTGTAGCTATATGGAAACATTTGCTTTGCCATATCTCGGCCAAAATAAATGCTATCAAAGCCAAACTTTAGAAATATACTTGCTATGAACCCTGAGGCTCTGTACCAAATTTGACGAACATTGGCGCCTAGGGGGCGCCACAAATACAAAAATGGTGTTTTTCATGACAAAACTTTGCCATATCTTGGCCAAAATACGTGGTATCGACACCAAACTTGGGGTGATTTTTGGCATGCCGCACGGAAGCTTCATACATAATTTGGTAACGATGGGCATTAGGGGCGCTATAATCGACGTTGTTGGTTTTGTGGACAAAGTCAATGGTTTAAATGGGGAATTTGCAATTGCAATATCTCTGCCACAGTAAATGCTATCAAAACCAAACCGGCAATGATTGTTTCACCCACCGCCCGGAGGCTCACTGCCAAATTTGGTAGACAGGCCCTCCGGGGGCGCTTTAATCAACATAGAACAATTCCCCGGGTCGCTGGGGACGACTGGCGCGGGGAGGCTTGGACCCCGTTGAAACTGCGTGCAGTTCTAGTTATGAATTGATACTATAAATAAAATGTTATTGAATTGAATTGCTGTAATGTTTTTATTGGACTAATGGCATGTGTTTAGGATTTTAGTGTTTGCTTGTTTTTATTCTGTTTGCTCCATGCTTAAGTTTTATTACAGCTTTTTTATGGTATGAACTGTTGTAGTGGATATACCACACCACTTTTGACAAGACTGGAGCTTCTCTCCCTTTAACTCTCAGACCTAACTAACGAGCTCAATGCAGGACAGGTGTGAACACCTGAGCTTAATGGGAAGCAGGTGTGGTAGGGAGACTGAAGAGTGAAATAGAGTCAAAGGAGCACAAGCAAGGAGGAAAGAAGGAGGGCAGACAGGGAGCGGTAACGGGAAGGACACGGACAGAGCAGGCGCAAGGGGGGTTGAAGGGGTAAGGCTATAAGGCTGATTTCCTGTTGCCAGCAGGGGCCGCTATGACCAAAAGTCAACATTGGCCTGTAGATGTCCTCAGGCCTGGGCCCTTGTCAAACGTGAGAATTTATAAATAAAATAAAAACTGGACACAAAATGGAAGAGGGGGGCTTAATTTCATGTAGGCTGCTGATGTATCACCACGTTGCGACCACATTGTAAAGTTATTTTATAAATGAAAGAGACATAATACATACCTGAGAGCCAATTTGGGGTCAGTTTTAAATCATTTACAATCTTTAATTGTTTCCATCTGTGACTGACTTGGGTTTTCGCCTGTTTGTCACTCTTTTAGCTTTTAAATGTTCTTCGTTTAATTTCCTTTTGTCTGTGACGACCTCGCCCCACTATCAGCGGCCCTTTGCTGCATGTCATACCCCCTATCGCTACTTTTTCATGTCTTCATCTGTCCTGTGAAAAAAAAAGGCCTAAAACAAAAAAGCAACTATACAATAGCACACACACAACTACCAGGGCGTGGAGACGTAACTGCACCGTTGACAAGCCTCTCCC
>NC_045744.1:32797766-32803473 GCF_008692095.1 Etheostoma spectabile | reverse complement strand
CACGTTGTTCAAGCACCCATCTGTTCCTCCAGCTCTGGTTCCTTCCGCTATCTTGCTTTCAGCCCGCAGTTAGCTTCCTTTTGTTTTCTCCATTGCATTAAGAGTAACCTTTTTGGCAGTCCCTCACAAGTTTCTCACTCACTCCAAACTTTCTTTCTGCTGCTCAATTACCGTTTTCAGCCTCATATTTTACTACCTGCAGTTTGTAATCTGCAGAAAAGGATTTTACCTTTTTTGGAGATATTTTGTTTGTGTTCAGTCTTTCTCGATTGTATTTAGGAGCAGCATATACTGCAGCTGTCAGACTAGAGCGCCCTCCCGTGGCTGTAGACGGTAATGTTTTCAGTATGAATCAACATTTAATTATTATTTTTAATTAGTAATAAAAAAAATATTATTTATATTTTGATATATAAGTTGCACCTGACTAAGTTGCAGGATCAGCCAAACTGTGAAAAAAAATTTAACTTATAGTCACAGACTTATAATACGGTAGGTGTACTAGCTTGCTGGCATCGCTTACTGAGCCACTTAAATAGAAATGTGCAAAAAGTGCTTTTCCTGGGAAAATTGTATCTTCTGTGTCTACATTCTAACATTTTTTTTTAAAGATTATTTTTTGGGCATTTTAGGCCTTTAATAACAGGACAGTTGAGGATATGAAAGGGGAGAGAGAGGGGGAGTGACATGCAGCAAAGGGCCGCAGGCCTGATTCGAACCCGGGCCGGCTGCGTCGAGGAGTAAACCTCTATACATGGGCACCCGCTCCAACCACTGAGCTATCTGGGTGCCTAACATATGTTAATTTTTAATTCTTATTTTTAATTAAATCTAAAAAAATGTGTGTCAAATGTGTTTTTCTTACAAGTTTGTCAAAGTAATAGTGCAGGACTTTATTATATGTCTGGTCACTCCCTCAATCCCATGGTCCTGGGCCTCTTTATCATCTGTTGTGGCTTACGTAAACTCTTCAGTCTGAATCATGAGTTTCACCTGACTTTAACCCTATTATGTAACAGCTGGCCTTCACCACGGTGACTCTTTTACGTAGGTGCACTCTTACTTGTTTGCAGAGTTAGGTGCTTGATACCAAATGCAAGTGTGATTAACTATCACACAGAGTGGAAATTGTGTTGGCTTTCCAGAGCTCAAACAAAACCCTACCATCAAAAAGTGTGATAAAGTTATTTCTTTTTCCCCTCTTTACCTCATTCATCTTTAGTTACATATCTACTCCCTGACTGCTGAAAAAAATCCATAATCACAGAGTGAAGGGGTTGGGTTAATATGTTAACTGTTGCCATTAATCCCTCAACATCACACACACACACACACACACACACACACACACACACACACACACACACACACACACACACACACACACACACACACACACACACACACACACACACACACACACACACAGCCACACAGCCACACACACAGCTATTTTTATTTTGGAACCTTTTGTTTTTCAATCTATCGGGCCACACCGTGCGCGTTGCCCTACTGCTTGCAGCAATAGGTTTTTCGTCTCTTCTATTTCTTGCGTGATACGTGAGCATATGGGTCAAGCCAGGCAGGTAATCACATTAAGGAAGATATTATACCAAAGTAAAGAGAGACAGGCAAACAAGCACATAGAGAGAGGCCAACGGACGGACACAGAGAGAGAGAGAGAGAGAGAGAGAGAGAGAGACACACACACACACACAGGCTACAATTACTACAGTTTTCCCAACTTATTTTGTCTTTTTCTAGCAGATATACACACCCGTCCGGTATGAATGGCCAGGAGCACAATCAGGCACGTATCTAGGCTACAGAACACTTATGAGTTCAGTGTGTACCATCGGTCAGATTCAGAATACAGGCTGTGTGCGTTTCTCTGTGAATTGAGCATTATTTATGTATTTATAGCACCGCTACCACTTTAGTGCTTATAAAATTACTTGGAAATCTCACTTTTAAATAAATAAAAGCAGTTTTCCCCCTGTATGTCCACAGGTTTTTAAATGTGTGTATGATTAGATAGAGGGGACTGTCAGTGTTCCAGGGATATACATAGTGACACTACATTCTTCCTAGCCCAATATTTTCAAAGGTTGTATGCCTGGCGCAAAACAAAAATGGCTGGTATTCTGGCTGGAGATTACCACTCCTACCATTTGTCTTGCTCTTATTTCTAGTGATGCACCGATGTAAAAAAATTTGGCCGATACCAATATTAATATTGCTGGCCGAAAACTGATACTCACCAATGTCCATATGATCTCTATACAAATAAGCTTCTGTGATAATCAAGTTTTATACATTTTGAAAAACAAGTCCCCGTAAAGTATGGAGTGTGGATCATTAGCTGGAGATATGCCACTTCACCTCCTGGGCACTGCCAGGTGCTCTTGAGCAACGCACTGTACCCCTTGCCCTCAACCACTCAGGGTGCTGGTCCAGCACTGGCAGCCCGCTTCCTCTGACATCTCTCCATTTGTGCATGAATAGGTCCTGAACATGTGTATGTATTTCAGGCCTGTGTGTAGTGATTACTAACAAAACAGAGTGTAAATTTACTAAATTGTAATTTCCCCACTGGGGATCAATAAATGTAATTAATATAGTATTGGTTGTAGGCTTCTTTTACGAAATGAAACAAGTCCAGCTTGACTAAAATCTATGAAATAGGATCATAAATACAATTAAGTAATGTAAATCTAAATATCCTGACAAGGTTTTATGACTAAACAAATTTGCTAATATTCAAGCAACCAGACAATTTGTTTTTAGTTCAAGCCCATTTCAATTCACATCTTTGAAATATGTGAAATACCAGCTCTCCTGCCTTGGTTGCAATTTCTTCACCTTTTTTTGTGGTCTGAGGCTTCACAGCGGCCCCATCTCCACTGCAACACAAACACACAGTTATTGTCTTATACAGTATGTGTGTGGCTTTTCCCCCTACACGTTTGACAAAGAAGCACAACCAAGGTGAGTCAGACAAATACACACTATTCTCAGGCAGCACGCCCAGCTCTCGTACGGCCTGCATGCTGTGGGTGGACAGTCCAGCTGGGTAGCCTTCTGTGCTAATTTTCCTCTGGTCCACGTTGTGTGTGTGTGTGTGTGTGTGTGTGTGTGTGTGTGTGTGGACCTATTCCCAATTTTTATTTGTAATAAACAAATAGCTTTCATTCTATTCTGCCTTAGTTGCAATTGTTTTGCCCAGACTCACAAGTTCTGTCAACTTCTGCTTTTGGCTTCTTCTTAACGCGTTTGAATTGGCAATTAGCTCTGTCATTAGCCTCCTCAGCCATCTTGTCGGCTTCATTCTTCAGATGCTCTGCAACTTCCTCGATGGTCTGTCTTGTCTTTTTTAGCTGCTCCAACTCCTCCTCAATCATTATTCTTCTTTGACTATGTGCTTGAGATTCCTTCTTTGTTTCATTCACTTTCAAGATACATCCTGTACCTCACCCTTACTGATGTGACTGAAGAAAGCAGCTCTGGCGTGGGGGGCACCTTGGTAACACCTCCATGCATGGACACGTAAACAATTCTTTGTGCAGTGACGGTGTCCTCTTAGATATTATAAGTTTCAACTTGTTTGTTAACAGAAAAGCCCCTCTCCATCGTAGCCTGCCTATGGGAGAGGAGGTTTCTGATGAAAAGCCTGAGATGTGGGTAGGGCTGACTTATGTAAGGATGGAGAAATACATCCAGGCTCTTCTTGAGGGGCTTGAAGGACAGAAACTTCTCATACCTCACCTCCAGGGACAAGAATTTTGAAAAATGTTGAATGAGCAGATCACCAAAAGATCTAGTCAATGAAAAGCACTCATGTGTGTGTATATATATAATATATTAATCCAATCAAATGTGTTTCTTTTGTAAATTGTATGCCCAAAGTCAGGACTTAATCTTATGTACCTGTAGCAACCCGGTCCAACTGTTTGTCTGTAGAAACCTTTTGACTAGACATTTAATTTGGCCCTGACACAATTCAGGATCTGAATACATTATGGCTGGGTTCATTTGTCTTACAGTTTGGAATTTTAAAGGGCTCTTCTTTTGAATCTTCCTCACAATTTTGGACAGACCCTCCATGCATTCCTTTCTGAACTGGAGGACGGAAAGCTCTTCTGTGGATCTAGTGTGCTGCTGACGTTCCTGGATGAATGGAGTATAAATGAAGTAAATAGCTTCCTCTCCCTCCTCTTTCCTTCTAGCTAATCCAGGGAGGGGCTGAGTACACCTGACTAACAGGGACACCAGGAAGGAACAACCTGGTCACACATAATGTATTTCCTTAATACCTTTATTGCAGCCTTTGCTCCAAAGCCGATATTAACAGCTCTTAGATGAACCCTGGACTGCCGGACCAAATGCAGAGGTGTGGCATCATTGAGAAGTTCGCGTTTGATGAATTGCCTCACTCTATGAAAAGACAAAAATATACATATTTTACAACACATATCACTGTCACAATGAAAATAAGCACTCTGACTTTACAATGTTTTCTTCAGTATTTTTCAATGAGGCTTACTTATCTGACTATTCAAAATATTTGAAATTATTACTATTAACATTTTCAATTCATTCAGTCTTGGCTGTAGTCTTAGCGTAACTGTGAATGAGAGGAGATTTTAAAATCACTATGACAATAAAATGAGAAGATTCACCTTTGGCTGTTCAGCCAAGTCATTGGCAATAAAAGGCAGCACAGGTTCATCAGTCTGGTATTTGGTGAGGAAGGGTGTTATCATGGTATCATAGGAGATCGTCCCAGGGTTAGGAAGCTTTTTGGTGCTAACAGCTTCAGCATACTTTATCACGTCTGGCCAGATGACACGGGCCCTCTCCACCACTGGGAGGTTCTTGGCCCAGCTGTGACCACAAAATGGTAAAGCAAAGATTTTGGACTTTGTGAGATTACAGAAATCCTCCCTTCTTGCTGGCACGTTGTGGAAAATTGTATGCATAGCTCTTAGGAACTTCTCCAAATGCAAACTGGTGAATCCACATTTGACATCATTATGGAGAGTATGCAGACCACAACTCTCCACCACTGCCAGCTGAGCACCCCCAAAGTGCTTTGCATGCTCCTGCTGCAGCATCTCCAAAAACCGCCAATTGACAGTGGGTCCATCGATAGACACAGACCATCTTCCTCAAGTCAAGGTCACATACACACTCCTAAAAGACATGAAAACAAACATATACAAAATAGTGTGAGTGAGGTTGGGGCCTCAAGGTTAAAGGGTTCTGTCTGAGTGGTGAGATACAGGGTTGTACCTCTGGTAGGCAATCATTGCTGTCATCAATTCAATAACACAGCAGACAATGTCCACTAGGTGGCAGCAGCGCATTATTAATCGACAAGCTACGTTTTATCATCAAGTTTTACAAAACATTTGCAAGGAGGTAAACCCACGAAAAGTAAATAAATCTTGAAATAGCTATCCTCACAAGGCCAACATTTAAAATCTTGTTACCTGAAGAAAACTATCGTTTACTGCTAACAATTCAGAAAAATACTTACTTTGAAATGTTTGAGCAGGTCCACCGTTGTTGCATGACCAATAAACTGCGAGCCCATGTATCTTGACTGGATGGGGTCATCCACCCAGTAGCGAGGTCCAACTGCTTACTTTTCATCATCTTATTGAGACTCTCATCAAACCACAAACCCATATTTACCAGATCAGTC
>NC_045744.1:32788238-32797756 GCF_008692095.1 Etheostoma spectabile | reverse complement strand
AAAGGGAGCCAACCCGAATTTAATTATATATGCAGTTTTGTTGCTTCCAGAATGTAGCTGCAAACTTGGAGTCAGGAAACATGGTTTAAAAAAATCATTCGATGTAAGAGTGGTGCTCCGAGATCGTTCTGAGGACCCACATCACCTCTGCCCGCAGCGCTGGTATCGAGCCATAGGAAGATAGGATGTTCCTTGGCTGTGGTGTCAATGCTTCTAATGTAGCAATTTATTCATTACTGCTAGCCACAGCAGTAACAGAATCAGTAACAGAAGAGGTCTACGGTGGTGCACAGAGCTGCACAATAACAATATACATGGCGAGCAGTGCTACACTCTTTGTGTTTGGCACCCTTCATATGGGAGTCCAGGGCTGTAACACCCATCGTCGCTAGCTTAAAATATTTTCGGCACAAGAAAAGACTGTCAACAGAAAGGTACGGTGCGTGCGTGCAGCTTGGGCAAGGGCAGGTAAGTGAGACATGTTGGTTTCCCATTACTGCAGTGGGCTCTCAATTCTGGGGATCACTCACATATCCATGTACCTATAGGAATATAAACAATAATATAACTATACATGCCTGGCAAATCAGTAAATGGACTGTTCTTATAGAGGGATTTTCACTACTCAACGCGCTCTTACATAGTACAGGAACCATTCACACGCATTCATAGACTGTGGCTGAGACTGCCATCTGCTCATCAGATAAACACTCACACACATTTACACCCCAATGGCACAGCATTGGGGGCAACTCAGGGTTCAGTGTCTTGCCCAAGGACACTTTGACATGGGACTATTGAACCACCAACCTTTTGATTAGCAGCGACTGCTCTCCCACTGAGCCACAGCTGCCTCTAGGCCTTCATTAAAACAATATAATCCTCCCTTTAAGAGCTTTGTGGAACTCTGCTCTGAGCAGCTGAGCAGAGCTGCAGGTCAACCACAAGGGGGCACAATTAGCCTTTTTTACTTAAGTAAATCTATTCCTTTTATAAATCTACAGAGTGTAAAATATTTTAATTCTCAAGAATTTCATTACACCAGGAAATGTTACAGAATTGATTTCTTAAATAAAAGATTGGGACTGATTATCTGCATGCCTGTTGGTTGTCAGGCCGGCCTCCTGCTCCATGGTTGAGGTTTCCTCCAGAATTTCATCACTCATGTCCAACGACCACTGGCAACTTGCATCACGTTCTCTACACACCTTCTTTTCTTACTGATCATTTTTGTAAGGTGCCTCGGTGACACTGTTGCTGACTTTGCCATTTTTTTCTTTGGCATATTGCCGCCTAGTGTTACTACCTGTCTTGTGTCTGTTCTGTTTCCTGCATTATTTTGATAGTCTGTTTCTCTGTCTAGGCCTGTCTGGTTTTAGTACCTGCCTTGTGTTTTCCCGCCTTTGTGATTGTCGTTCCAGCCCTGATGTGATTCACATGTTGTATCATCTATTCCTAATTTGCTCGTTACCTCCTGTATTTACTCTCTGTGTTCCCTTGGTCTCTGGTCAGATCCTTTTGTGTGTTGTTTGCTGTTGGCCTGTTCCTGTTGGTGTTTTTTTGTTTGGACTCTTTTTTTTCCCTAAGATCAGTATTTCCCCATGAGTTCTTCCCAGTGTCTGTTTTCCAGTTTTTGTTTTCCCTTTTCTCTTTGACCTTTTTTGTTATTTTGGAGTTGAGACTTGGATTTATCCCTGTGGCGTTGGTTTTTTGCTTTTTGGATCCCTATGTTTATTTGGATTCTTTTGGTTAACAAATCCTCGTTAATGTCTCTCCTGCCTGCCTCTCCTGCCTCAATTCTGGTAATTGTGACACATAATCAATAAATAATGTGTCTGTTGTATAAGTGTGTTGCAAAAGTTGTGTTTGTCCAAAGGACTCCAGGTTTGTATCGCATTGAACCGAATCCTGGGTTTTGTGTATCGTTACAGCCCTAGAAATTTGAATAAATGAATAAAAATTATTAAAAAGTATTTTATCATATATATATATATATATACACCATGTTAACAATAACACTTGAATTAATAGCCTTAAGCTTTGGAAACACACTTTGGGATTTTTTTTTTTGCCTTAATAAACATTGCAGACCCAAATGGCTGTTTTTCATAAAAGAATGTATAGTGCCCTATTTTAATGAGCTATGCGCATGGCGTAAACTGCGTGGAGCAGGTGGTTTTAGGGTGTGTCAAAGTCACTTCTTCCGGTTTGTAGCGGAAAAAAGGGTCCGTGCGCCAGGCTCATGGTTCAAAAGGGTTGTACTTAGTGTCCTCATTAATTCATAGTTGCGTTTTGGGTGTAACATGAAACAAACCAGAGTGTCATCTCCCGCTGGTAGGGCCCATATACCTTTTGTCATTTTTCAAATTTTGTGTATGTTCTGTACACAGTGATATATATATATATATATATATATATATGACAGAGAGAGAAAGGTTACTTACTAACTTACTTATTTTATTAAAACTTTAAGAAAGTTAAAGCTAAAATTATATCGAAAATGAAAATGTAATTTTACAACAGCATAATTTTCTCAATCTTTTTCAAAGTTTTTTGAGTAAAAACATAAATTAAAATACAGTTAATTTACAACGTTTGCTACAAAAGCAATGGCAGAATAATTTCTTTGATTCAGCCATACCGGATTTGCCCCCCCCCCCCCCCCCCCCCCCCCAAATTTGGGCAAAACAAATTTGTTATACAGTTATGACATAATCATAAAAGAAATGTAGACAACCCCCAAAATCTGAACGGGATAAAGGAAATTAATGGATTTAAACTGCTTTGAACATAAGTGGGTTAACTGAGCTGTAATGAAATGAGTCTAGACAGAATGACAAAATATTAAACATAGAAGGCTTTGCTGCGTCTTCTTTAATGTGAACCCTTTCAGACTGAAAGAATGAGATCAAAAAGAGAGAAAGAGGTAATTTGAGTTAAGTGAAGCACAGAAATAGAATGAGCAGTTTTCTAAACTTTGGACCATGCTGCTGTCTGAAGGAAGCCTACTGGAAGGATTACTGTACGCCGACAGTGGCGTCCATGCTCGGCCTGTTATAAGTCACCAGACACACCCACGTCACAAGTCAGGCGAGGTGACTACTACAACATTCTACAAGTGTTTCGACTGGGGCTCCACATACCAGCAGACCTGTCAGGAGAAGAGTCACAGTACTTTCATGTGACGTACGTGTATAGCATGGAGCAAGTGTTGTCTACATTCCACAGATAACATAGGGAGCAAAGGACAGGTCCGTAAGGACACAGCAAGCAGATGACGGGATCTCTGTGTTAAATAGTACCAGTAGACAATAACTATCCTAACTGGCTCCTTGGAAGCCTTTTTATCTTTAAATAGACCAACTGTATTTAGGGCTACGTTTACACGTGGCTATTTTCATAAATGGACATTTCAACCTCTCCGTTTTCAAAAATAACATTGTGCACAGCTGTCAGTTTTCAGAAAAGTGTTTGGTTACACGTGCCCGTTTATATATGTCGTCAATGCCGTTGAGAGCTCAAGCCCACGTTAGCCAATCAGAAACCCGAAAATAGCAACAACAGCAACGAATCACTTCCTCTCTCTTCTCTTATTCACTTCCTCGGCTGCTTGAACCTCCGTTTGTCTCAGTTTACATACAGTACAAACATGTAAACAAAGATTTCCAAACGTCTTTTAAGAAATCCTCGTTTTCAGAGGCGCATTCTGTTTGAGTGTAAATGAAGGGGAATGTATCCGTTTTTCAAAATAACCATGTATGTGTTATATAGGTGGTGTATCTGTGCCAAGATTTCCTTTTAATTGACTTATGATTCAAACCACGTTGCTAACATTGTAATGACGTTTAAATCTGAAACATTAAAGTTCTAAACACTAGAAGTGTTGGGATTCCATAACTACTAGCACTGCCGTGAGCGGTTCTGACCGCCAGATTCCAAACTCTATAATCTCCCATGATAAATACCTAATTGTGATATTTATGCCTGTATTGTGTTAGGATATTTATAAAAATGAGATAACACCAAAATGTACAACTAGTGTACAATGAGTTTAATTATTAATTTGAGTGGCAGGCCTAATAGGCTACTTGTTTATAGGAAACCGTAATTATTTCATAGACTACATTCATTCATCTCAAAAATATGGTATGGTAAATTCATTCAACATAACTCATAACAGCCAAATAACACCTAAAAGTATCATATTTGAACATTTATAACCTAACCTAACCTGGCACTGCCTCCGTTTTGGTGTCTGCTGTGGTGCTCCGCTGCCTATTTTTCCTCTATAAACTCCGCTCTCTGCTCCTCTGCCCGTTGCTGCCTGAACTTGAAAACGTTACTGCTGGTGTACTCCTCGGAGAAGATGTGTGCAATGACTCCAGCCAGTTTGAGGGTGTATAAAGTTATATGAACACGTAGACAGCCTTTGGCCATCTAGCTACGTGTACCGCGCCTTTCACACAGCGAGCAGAGGACGGAGCCCATCCACGCTGTATTTATTGCGGCAGTCTACGTTACCAACTTTGGCTTTGCCTTTGGCCCATCAACACCGCTTTTGACGTTTCTCTGACAGAGACGCTGATAGTTACTAAGCAACCAATATGGCGTGCAAATATGCCGATCTTTAACTGCGCGAAAGATTGAAAACAGTGTCAATATGACCGTGTATGGCCAAAATAGGTAAACATGATTGTCCTTTCTTTGCCTTTTGTATAATATGTATAAAAACATTTTAAATGAAAATAAAAAAAGTTATTACACACATAAATTTCAAAACGGTCAAAATTACCGTAAGGGAATACTATTCAAAGTTCTCCTTATAATACCAACAATCTCTATTTCAGATGACCTTCCCAACATTTTCTAAACATGTGGAAATTGGGAACAAGTCTTAGTGGGCCTCAAATGAAGTGCTTGTCTGACCATTTATTAGCATGTGACACCCCCTTTCTGATGGTGGAATTAGGGGTACTGTATTCAAAATCTTTAATTTAACAGACAGTCCAACATTTTAGACATGTCCACTTCATGCAGGGTAGTGATAAATGTAATTAAGTGTAACTGTAATGCTGTGGTTTTATTAGCTAAATAAAAAATGCATTGCATGATTATGAAGCCAGAAGTGAAAATCCTAATCCACGTATCCCTTACATGTTACCTCTCCCCAAAGTACTTTTTCCATAGACACGTTGGAAAACACATCCCTGTAATTCAGTAAAGCGTCACAGCCCCCCGCCAAAATGAATTATTTACTATCAGGATTTGATCCGTAGAGCTCAACAGTCCTAACAGTCCAACAGCTTGTTTGCTGTGCACACAAATGGGTCTTGAACTCAAGCAAAAGAGTGATAATCCTCTTTAAAGTACAAATTGTTTTTGATAGGTGCTCAGACGCTGATTGAAATAGAGGGGAGAAATCGTGTGACGTGCCTGCAACAGTAATAAAGTCTGCAAGGCTGGGGCGGCCATTATACCGGTCAAATATATCAACCAAATAGGACAGAGATGCAAGCCACATAGTGTAGTCCAGATGCTTCGCCAGATCTGATTTGATTTTTGTCAAAACCACTTCACCTCCTCTTGCAGCTCATCCAATCACTGTAACACCCAGCTGTAACACAGCTGTTTGTGCCCTGACCCCATCTCTGCCATGATTTGATAAGCTTTATCATTTTCATTGGTTGATTGGTTCAGCACGGAGTCAAAGAGAACCGGCATTTTTTTAGCAGCTTGTGCTAAGCCACGCTCACAGCCCATCATTGCTATGCATAGGCCAACGCATCAGTCCCAAGCCAAACCATTTTCATGGATAGAAATGTTAATATTTTCTCCTGTAGTGTGTGACTGAAGAGGCCGGCAAAACAGGACACCCTAGTCAATCGCCTTGTCCCGCAGATACCTGACATAAGTGATGAGCTGTGCCCGCCCAGCAATATCAGTTCGTCCAGCTGCAGCGCGTAGTAAGGACTCTTTTTTTTATGAACTCTATCAGTTGCTCTTTGATATCATTACACATGTCTGAAATTCTCCTAGCGACTGTGTCATAGGACAGTGGTACTGCACCGAGTTTGGCTGCTGCATCTCCTATCATTATTCTGCATGTCTTGCGCGGCCGGCAAAATAAGAGCAATTGTATGCAGTTTACCCAGTTCACCTATTCTTTTGGCCACTACATACTCTAATCACTGTTTAGACACAGTTCTGTGCACTGAAGTGGTTGCCTGTTGCTGATGGAGGCCATCAAGCTTTCTTTTAAAATAATGAGCCAGTTTAGAAATCTCTCCATTTTTGTTCGGTTTTGGAATAATTTGGATGATTAGTTGGATTTTCAATAAGGTTTAGGCTATGATGTAACAATGCGTGTGTGTGTGTGTGTGTGTGTGTGGCTATGTTAAGAGACTAGTATCGGGGCTAATCATTTAGGATTTTTAATACAACAAACAGTAACAATTTGCAGGCGATACAGATTTTAGATAAAGACTTAACAATTGTAGTCCTTTGTCAGTGAGTGAGTGTGTGTGTGTGTGTGTGTGTGTCTTAGTTGCATGGGTGTTGCAACACGGTGAAAAAGGCAGAGGGGTAGTTAGCTAAGTGCACTGCCTAGCATTTAAAAATTACTGGCTAGGGCTGAGATGGGGATAATCTTTAAAAAAGATGTTTGTGGGATTAGTCTTTAAAGGTCCCATGACATGGTGATCTTTGGATGCTTTTATATAGACCTTAGTGGTCCCCTAATACCATTTCTGAAAGCTCTTTCCTGAAATTCAGCCTTGGTGCAGAATTACAGCCACTAGATCCAGTCCCACTATGAGCTTTCCTTAGTATATGCCATTTCTGAGTCTTTAGCTTTTGAGGAGGAGGGGGTGTGTGGGGGTGGGGTGGGGGGCTAACTGCCACTTTGCCCGTTTGAAAGCCATGATGTTTCTCTCACATGGGTTGGCCAAATTCTCTGGATGGGCAAAGCAGAGAAAGGAAAGGTAATCTTGCCCTATATGACCTCATAACCCATCTGAGCTTTCCTTTTCTCAAAGGCCGAGCAGGATTCTCAGGGCTCGGTTTACACCTATTGCCATTTCTAGCCACTGGGGGACCATTGCAGGCTGAGGTAACTCATATTAATGTTAAAAAACAGTGACATTTTCATGCCATGAGACCTTTAAAAACTAATTAGAACTAAACTGAATTTGAAAACAAAAAATTTAAACAAAATAAAAATAAAAACTAATGAAAAATGCAAAACTTGAATAACCTTGATCTTTACTAAGGTAAGGTCACTTTAATCTTTGTGCACCCTACGTCCAATAGGAAGTTTCTCTGAGAGGCCCAGGGGCATTCTGGGTCGACAAAAGAAGTTGCTAATCTTCTCAGCTCTGCAAGAGGTCGACATGTGCAATTTCAATTTTTCTAAAAGAAAGTAGGAGGGAAAGGTTTGAAAGAGTGTTCATGGGTTTTATCATACTTTGTGTATTATGTGTGTGTGCATGTAAGCATCTATACATAAGTGGTTGCATACAGCATGTGTGCACCCAACTGAGATTAATGCAGGCACATTTGCCCCCAGATCTCATTAGTTTAACTCCCAGCCTCTGCAGTCTGCCAAATCTAATAGACACTAGCAATAACATTCAGGCCATATGGATGCAGAATGAAGTTGTGCACCGAGATATACAGTACCATATCGGCGTGTGGATATAAGATTCAGTTGGAGTTGAAGCCTTCAGCTTGCCAGAGGTTTGCATGACCTTAGTATTATCTCAGTTCCTTCAGCATCCCTTCACTTATCTCCGAAGACCACATCGCACTTTCAAACCGTCACCCAGCCAGGCTTTACATGCACACTGACATGTTTTTCTTTATTTTTGCCAAAACTGCTCTGTGGAGACATTTCATTTCATACTGCATAACATTCAAATGTCAATTCAGTTTACTTTACTTACACTTCATTAAGTTTTAGGGAAATAGCCGGACTATTAATGGTAGTTTTTTTTAACAAAAAAATAACAAAAAAATGTTGACATGTGTAGATTTTTATTTTGTTAAAAATGCTGCCCCTCATCACAGCACACGAGGTCATTAGCATACTCACAAGTTTATTTCACGGGATGTTGTTTTTCTCAAAGAACTCACAGGGCACCTACTCTAAAGAAGCAGCATTCACCTTCACAATCTCCAAGGACCCCAAATGCTCCCCTATCACCTTGCTCAAGTTTGGATGATAGTAACAAACGAGCATGGGGAGGACCTTCAACATAAAAAGGTTTATTAGCCATGCAACATTTTACAGTTTATACACCAAAGAAAAAACAGAAGGACTTTGATGGCAATAGTTTAATACGAGACCAACCTTTTTGTTGTTGTTGGAGGTACTCTCGTCTAAATTAAACAAAAAGGGAAATGTCTTCAAATTGGAAAAGGTCCTCTCAGAGTAGGTCCGCCCTACACAAAGTCAAAAAGATTTGTCAAATCACATGCATAATCTTATTGGTACAATATAAATCATACAGGTAATTCTGGTAACAGTGTATATATATATAGCAAAATGGTATGTTTATGGAAGTTCACTAAAATGAAAATTAAAACACTGAAATAGTAGGTAAATCATCTTGTATAAAGCTGCCATTCGCAACAGCCTCATTCCCTGCAAAGCTGGTTTATCCAAGGAAAGGGTCTGGGCAAGCTCTACAATTACAGAAGTCTTAGAAACGGGATGGAATGCTCCGCCAAGGTTCCAAGGACCATTGCCTAGAACACAAATTATGTAATTAGTTTAAAGCTTGTGTATTCCATGTTTAGGTGATTCTTTTTTTGTGATTTAGCATTAGCTATACAAGATAGTAGCTAACTTTATTAACAGTATTTAGCTAATGTTAGGGTAACGTTAACCGTAACGTTAGCTAATAATTTTCCACCAGAACTTTAGCTGGCTAACGTTGCTTTCTTTCCTGCTGTGTTCAATGTCTCAATTAATCAAGCTGTAGCTAACGTTAGCTAAGCCTATGTCAACTAGGGATGATCCGAGTACCCGGCTGAAACGTGGGTTTCAGACATGCTGCTTGGTTTAAATGACACTCCCGTTGCGTCTGTGCCATCGGAGATTTTTTTTTTTTTTTACTGTCAGCTCCCCCCCCCGCCCCCTCTCTCTCTCTTTTTCTCTCTCTCTCTCTCTGTGTCTCTCTCTTACTCATACACACACACACACACAGACAAACACACACATACCTGGTGTGGAAATAAAAAAATAAAAAAAGAACCAAAAAAAGAAAAATCACACTGATCATAAAAAAATTCAAAGTGAAAAAAAGAAAGTTATACTGAGTATGAAAACTCTTGTTCATTACATTTTACTTCATAATTGCAACCGCATGTGTTGTATTCATTGTTGCAAAACGTTCTGTATATAGTTTGTTTGTTACCATGACAACATCATTGATCTGAAGCTTGATTCTGTCATGTAAATAGTTTTCTAATCAGCAATACATAGAACAATTTCTGATCAACCCATATCAATTGCATGC
>NC_045744.1:32772159-32788228 GCF_008692095.1 Etheostoma spectabile | reverse complement strand
TACCGGTTAAAGCCACGCACATTTCAAGAGAACCCGACCCACTTCCTGGTTAAATATGACCACTTCCGCCCCGCCCAGTCCGAGTGCGAATACGGATACAGATAATTCATGTGGTAAACAGATACAGATAATGCTGTACTCGCTCATCCCTAATGTCAACAGAGCTCCTGGGTAACTTTAGATATACCAGAAAATATTAAAATTATTAAAACCATCAGCCACCAAATTCAGTCAGGTAGCTAAATTGCCGAGGCCAGGCGGTCAGCACGCGCATTACCAATCAGGTCAATGGTATTCCCCTACCTTGCCAGAGAAAGAAATTGGTGATGCAAGGCCCTTCGCGATGATATTTCCATGCACTTGCACTTCCTTCTGGCAAGCGCACGGAGAACAACCTGGCTCTGAACACCAAGAAAACCAAGGAGATCATCATTTATTTATTTGTTAATACTTATCTACTTTTCACACAATGTGTATTCAAATCTGTTTTATATATGTATATAGTTGCTCTCAGGAGTCAGGACTGTGCACCAGGTTCCCCCCCCCCCTCTCTTTTTTCTCTGCACTACCTATACTTTATATTTTTATATTTTATATTTTATATTCTTTTATTTTATATTTTTATATTTTGTGTCAACACTGCAAAGAGGTTGCTTCAATCTCGTTGCACAGGTACTGCACTTGTGTATAATGACAATAAAGGCATTCTATTCTATTCTATCCTAGCACTCTCCACAAGAGCGTTGTCAGAGGTTATGACATTGGCTGACATCTGCCCAATCTCCACGATCACCATGATTCACTCGGTCTTATCCGCACTTACCAGCATTTGATGTGCTGTTAGATCTGGTGTGCCATGTCTCCATCATCCTGCAACAGAGTGTCCATGAGGAATGTGCTTTGCATTAATTAATGATGATTTTAATCTTAATCATGAAGTACCTTCAGAGTCAATGCAGCAGGGCTCCACAATGTTAAGCAGGCTCGTCGTGGAGATAGCCTATCAGGTTTTTAAGCAAACAATATAATTTTGTTACATAAAAATAGGCATAGCCCTCTAAAATCAAGGCCACTTGCTTCTCTAACATTTGCTGAAGAAAAATGCTGATGTTGGGAGCAGACCCTAGGAAGTCTACATAGTGTACACATCATGTACCTGAACCAAATAAAAGATTGTGCAGAGGTAGGTAACGTCATCCCTTCATATCAAGCAATTGAGCTAGGAATGGTCCCCAAACTTGTTATCATAGCTAAACGACACAATGATTTTTGGCGTTTTGACATTTGAACATTATCTGGTAGTAATCCCAAAAGACATAATGAGCGGGTTTTGATCAAATGTGTTCCCAGCATCTTAAGAACACAATTATTGCATTCCACATGTCAATAGTCTTATCACACTCATATAACATATGTACTAGAGTTCCCACCTTTCTGTTACATCTCCAGCATATATCACTGAGTTTTAGTTTTGCTAATTTGGAAGGAGTCCAGTTGGATCAATTTAATATCTTATAACAAATGAATTGTGACTGTGTTTCACGTGAGAAACAGTACCATGATGCACAAAGTTTTTTCCAATCATTTTCTGGTATCTCCTGAGCCAGGTCCCTATCCCAGCATAGTTTTTGCCCATCAAGTTTTGGCGCTTGTGTACTTCTAATAAATTCATATAATTTTGATGATCCTCTGTTTTTATTGCCTCCCTTACGTGATATTTCCTGGATTCCAGTTTTAGTGTGCTGAATATGTTCTTTATATGAGAGAATGCAATGGCTGAGTTGTAGAAATCTCAAGAATTCTGAATTACACAATCCATTTATTATTATTCATTTTTAATTTCGTCAAAGGATCTGAATCCAACATCTCCCATCACATCCTCAAGAATATGAATACCAGACCTTATCCATTTATCCCAAAAGAAACTCTTCTTTTTCTGTTAACAGTTTCTTGATATACCACATGGAGGATCTGCTTGGTAAATATGGATTGGCTTTTGTTATTTGATGTACAATTTTCCACGACTCTCTGGCAAAAGTCAGTACCGGGTCTTGGGAGGGAACCAGTCCATATATTTGTGGAAGGAAGGCCTCCAAAGAAAAAGTATACACTAGTTGCTCTTTTGTCCTAATCCTTGTAGGGGAAAGGTGAATCTTAGATAGCTGAGATCGAGAAAACAATAAATAATATCAGTCAATTTGTGAGAGTGCTAATCCCCTCTTGTCTTTTGCAGCATATAACTTGGACCGATTAAACATGTTTTTTTTCCCGGCGGTAACGTGGAAGTGATGTAATTGATCTTGGGAGTTAAAATAATTTTTACCAAATTGAGTCTGCCTAACAGGGAAATATACAACTTATCCCAATTCTGTAATGAGGTTTTCTGAATAACTGGAGCTATGTTAGCTTCCATTATTTTGGTTCACGGAGTTCAACACATAATCGCAGTCCTCCTGAACGTTTCCGAGCTACTACAAAGGGATTTACCCATTCAGATGCATCCACTTGTTCCACAATGCCTGCTTAGAGTAAGCAGTTAAGCTCCAATGACACCTCCTCGCGGATGCTCAGTGGTAGACGTCTCAACTTTTATAAATTAGAATAGAATCATTTAGGCTGGTGATGGGAGACTTCTTCGGCACTGGGATGACTGTGGCTAATTTTAGGCAGGGGACAGGATGACTGCCAGGGAGAGGTTGAAGATCCTGGCAAAGATGAGGGCGACCTGGTGAGCACACACCCTGAGCACCTTGCCAGGTACTCCGTCTGGGCCAGCAGCCTTCCTTGGGTTTACTGCAAGGAGTACTCGCCCGACGTCGTGCTCCTTTATGGTGAGTGGGTTGGTGCAGGAACCAGATTTGGATGGGGGCAGGGCTGGGGTTGTGCAGGAACCAGGTGGGGGTGTAGGCAGGGCTGGGGCGAATGAGTGGTGCTCTAGTGACGACTCAAAGCGAGCAAAGAAGCAATTCAGCTCCTCTGCCAGCTTCCCACTGAGGTCCCCCACCACACCTCCCGTGTGTTGTTGCTGGACAGGTGAGACTCTATGCTCCTCTTGTTGTCCGCCTTGCTCTTTTAATTGTACTGTTCAGGTCAGCTCAAACAGCCCTCTACAGCACAACACTGTTTATCTGAACTTTGTGAATGAAACCTTTCACAAATCAAAATTGATGGACTATATTGTTAAGTTTAGTTGGAGGCTGCGCAGTAATGCCTAGCCATCTCTAGGAAAGTGCTTCTATTTTCCTTCACTGGTCTCAATCCAGAACAACGAGGTCTGTTGGTCCATTTCTTTAACTGTCTATGTTCTTCACACCTTGTTGCTCTTCTTCTACCCTTACAACTCTGTATTCCCCTTCATTACACCACTCATATTGCCACTTACTGGCGGTGGAGCTTTTGCATAAATGCCTTTATCTTTAAACACAACAGTTACCTAGCTTGTTTAATAGCTTGGATAGAAATGCACCCCCTTCAACTAATGTTAACATGGCAATAACGTTATGTGTGTAAAATATTAGGGTTAATATTGAGGACAGGTTGTGTTTTGCTCAATATGATGTTAAGTAGTTAAATATATATCCTCTGTCCCAGACAAAACCGAATATTTATTTGGAGGATGCATGATCATTTTATAATTATAAAGGGACGGCGCGGTGAACCTATGAACCTAACTCATATTTAGACATCTGACGTTAAAGATTTGTGTTGTTGTTGCCCAGATAAAATGACAGAGAAAAGAAAAACAGACATAAGATCCTTTTTCAGTACACCAAAACGCCAAGTAAGTACAATAAGTCCTCATATCAATTTGTAAGAATTGGTGCTCATGGAAATACTAATGTCACTATGTCACAGGAAAAGGAGACAGAAAGAACTGAGGAACAGGAAGACCAGGGACAGTCAGGTGTATACATTTTCCAATTTGGCCGAAATTTGTCTTGATTGACGAGAGTCCAGGCCTGAGAACATATACAGGCCAAAATTTACTTTTGGTCATAGCGCCCCCTGCTGACAACCGGAAATAAGCCTCATATGACAAACATCAACTGATTTACATTAAACTTATAATGTGTGGTCTACATGTTATACTGAGGCGCCCACTTACTCAGGCCACACCCCTTTTCATAACATTTGAGCCATTTAAGGTAGTCTTATGTTAGGTATCAATTAACTCAGCAGAGACTTCCTTTTTATTGGTAAAGGCTTGCCCCAAGCACTATGCTTTGGTCAGGCCCCCTTTCACAGCTAATGAACTGTATGACGTAGAGTCTTGTGTGAGGTATCATTGAACTCAGCTGGGAGTTCCCTTTTAATTGGGGATGATTTGCAGTGTGAATGCCGCGCAAATGCATGATCACAAGAAGTGGCGTCTACAAGCTAGCAGCTTTAATTTAATTTGTATTTGACCATACTGTACTTTTATAGACTGCTTTTGGTCTGAATATTACTAGAAGGGTGCTTCACTGTTCATGAATTGCAGTAATCAGCAGGCAAACCAGCAGCCTAATGTGCACACATTGGGATGAGTTGGACCCATGTGTTGCTAAATGACTTGGCAGTCAACACAACATTGTTCATCTGAAAATAGTTTTTGCATGTAGCCAGGGGTGTAAGCACAGTTGCTAAATCTAGTGTCAAAGTCACCAGCCTGGCAATCTGATAAGAACTGTGTACAGTATATAAAAGTAAAAGCATTTACGAACTAAGAATGGGTTAAATCATTGCTCTGTTACAGCAATGACATGAATTGCAACAAAAGTTATATTTAGTCAGTGTAGTCTGTGTCTATATACCTCATCTACAAATGTACAGATTTCAGGACATAATATAAAGAAATTTGGAATCTTCTGTTATAAATTAAAAAGTCCTTGAAACATGCCTTCAACTGCCCCATCAAATGTAGTTTTATTTCATGGAGAATGGGCATCTTTTTTAGAGTAAAAAGAAAAAAGAAAAAATCTGCAGTGCTGAGCAGCAGCAGGACCGTTTCCCAACCGTTGACTTTCCACTTTAATAATTACTTAGGAAAATCAGAGGCAGGTTACATCACACAGGCGGGAGGGAGTGGAAAATGCTGTAATCTCTTTCCCATAAGTGCAAATGCTCACATGAATTAACACACACATTCACACCTCCTGTTGCAAGAGTGTTCACCCAGGCTGGTAGACATTAACTCCCAGTGAGATGTAGTCAGACTGATAGTACGGGGACTATGTGAGAAAAACTGGTGAACCTCACACAAATTGCAACAGAAAATCTGACAAATGTTAATTACTTATTAAAGTCTACCACAACATATATAAAGTCTTAAGAGATCCAAGCTGTAAAAAAGTATTTTTTGACCAGACACTTTATTGCTTCCTAATATAATATTTGAAATCAACTATATTATTATACTTTTAAACAAAGCAACATAAATTTGCACTAAGTCACACTGGGACCCGGTTGCTGGGACCCAGATAGGACAGCTTAGACATGAGAGGGAGAGAAAGGGAACGATGCAGCAAAGGTCCGTAGATCGGAACCGAATCCATAGCCACTGCAGTAAGGATTAAGCCTCTGTACATGGTGCGCACGCTCTACCAGTTGAGACACCCAGACACCCAATAAATCACATTTTTAACATTGGTGGCAATGGCAAATTGTTGCATCACATATTTCTGTGTCTTATTTTTTTTTTTATTTGAACAGTCAAGTGCAAAAACATTGGTCCAAATGAAAACATACAGAAAAGTACACTACACACACCAAAGAAAGCACAGTGCAACTTTTCCACAATCCTTCCTTGCGATCAAATGTTTGACTCCAAGACAAAGAGAGGAAATACGGGAAGAAGGGAGACACAACAAAAACACAACAGCAGGAACGATGTCTGCAACACACAAACAAGACACACAGAAACAGACACAGACAAATAGGACTGCATGATATGTGGAAAGTATCTAATTGCGATTATTTTGACTGATAGTGGCAATTGTGATTCAATTCAATTTTCAATTCAATTTTATTTATAGTATCAATTCATAACAAGAGTTATCTCAAGACACTTTACAGATAGACCACACTCCAGAATTTACAAGGACCCAACAGTTCTAGTGGTTTCCTCCAGAGCAAGCACCAGTGCGACAGTGGCGAGGAAAAACTTCCTTTTGGCAGAAACCTCGGTCAGACCCAGGCTCTTGGATGGCGGTGTCTGACGGGCCGGTTGGGGTTAGAATGAAGAGTGGCAATAACAAAAATAAAAAAATTAGTAGTTTGTAGCAGTTCTTTGTAGTAGTTCATGGCATAGCAGGACGCTGTGCCATTACAAGGCACACAGACGTAGCAGGACGTAGCAGGACGTAGCTGGACGTAGCAGGGCACGCAGTGTAGCAGTTGAACAGGGCATCACAGAACGTTAGCGGGCCCATGGCGATAGCTGCTACCCTGATTCGGAGCCTCTCTGATCCAAGGAACATGCTGGGGAAAAAAGAACATAAGGACTCCGGGGTATGACTCCCCAGAGCTAGGTTATAACAAGCATTTCTGGGAATGATGCACATAAATGGAAAGATGAAAATAGAGGAAGAGGAGATCAGTGATTCAAATAAGTCCCCAGCTGTCTAAAGCTATTACAAAAACCAAGAGAGACGAGGTAAGAGACTCCAGCCCGCCCGGCCAGAACTCTCCCAACCGGATCGGGCTGTATGCCAGTCTCCCTTTAGTTCTTTTATATTCTTGATTTATATTATAGTAATCTGAAAACTATGTGACTAACTACTACTCCCTAACAATATTCGATTCTATGCCCTACTAGTGTATCAAAATAAGTCCCCGCTGTCTAAAACTATTATTACAACAAAACCAAGAGAGACAGGTAAGAGAGCTCCAGCCCGGCCGGGCCAGAACTCTCCCCAACCGGATCGGTCTGTATGCCAAGTCTCCCTTTAGTTATATTTATGATAGTAAATCTGAAAACTATGTGACTAACTACTACTCCCTAACAATATTCGATTCTATGCCCTAACTATAAGCTTTATCAAAAGGAAAGTCTTAAGCCTACTCTTAAATGTGGAGACGTGTCTGCCTCCCGACCCAAACTGGAACCTGGTTCCACAGGAGAGGAGCCTGATAGCTGAACGCTCTGGCTCCCTTTCTACTTTTAGAGACTCTAGGAACCACCAGTAACCCTGCTTCTGGGAGCGTAGTTCTCTCCTAGGGTTGTAAGGTACTATAAGCTCTTTAGATAAGATGGAGCCTGACCATGAAGAGCTTTGTAGTGGAAGAAGGATTTTAATTCTATTCTAATTTTACAGGAAGCCAATGCAGAGAAGCTAAAACAGGAGAAACGTGATCTCTTTCCTGATCCCGTCAGAACACGTGCCGCAGCATTCTGGATCAGCTGTAGAGTCTTTATGATTTTTTCGAGCAGCCTGATAGTAAAGAATGGCAGTAATCCAACCTAGAAGTAACAAATGCTGGACTAGTTTTTCTGCATCATTTTTAGACAGGATTTCCTGATTTTGCAATATTACGTAGGTGAAAAAAGGCATCCTTGAAATTTGCTTTAAGTGGGATTAAGGGACATGCCTGATCAAAGATGATCCAAGATTCTTCATGTGTGCTGGAGGCCAGGGTGATGCCCATCCGATGTAACTATATCTTTGGATAGTGCGTCACGGAGGTGCTTGGTGTCCGAGAGCAATAACTTCAGTTTTATCTGATTTAACATAAAATACAGGTCATCCAGGTTTTAATATCTTGAAGGCAATTTTGAAGTTTAACAACTGATTAGTTTCATCCGGCTTGATTGATAGATATAATTGAGTATCATCTGCATAACAATGAAAGTTTATGGGTGTTTCCTATAATACTGCCTAAAGGAGCATAATTAAAGTGAACAGGATTGGACCGAGCACAGATCCTTGTGGGACTCCATGACTAACCTTGGCGTGCACAGAGATTCATCGTTAACATAACAAACTGAGATCGATCTGATAAATAAACTTAAACCGTAAGAGCGGTCCCTTTAATGCCAATTAAATGTTCCAATCTCTGTAATAAGATATAATGGTCAATGGTATCAAATGCACGCTAGATCTATAACCAAGCCAGAGATAAGTCCTTTGTCGAAGCAATTAGAGGTCATTAGTATTTTCACAAGTGCTGTCCTGTGCTATGATGACTCTAAATCCTGACTGAAAATCCTCTATAAGCTGTTGCTATGCAGAAAGTCGCACAGCTGTTTGGCGACTGCTTTCTCAAGAATCTTAGAGAGAATGGAAGGTTGGAATAGGTCTATAGTTGTGCTAAACATCTGGATCAAGGTTTGGCTTTTCAGAAGAGGTTTAATTACAGCTACTTTAAAGTTCTGTGGTACATAGCCTGTTATAAGACAAATTGGTTATATTCAGTAGTGAAGTGTTGACTAATGGTAAAACTTCTTTAAGTAGCCTAGTCGGGATGGATCTAAGAGGCAGGTTGTGGCTTAGATGAAGAATAATTGAATTAAATTGATAAAGATCAAGTGAAGCAAGCATGTCAAAACATGTTCGGTTTTACAGCTGTTTCTAAGGTTCTCAGTTTAGAGATAAGCCAGTTAAAGGACAGGTCTTGGTGAATTTTGCTTCTAATAGTTATAATTTATCATTGAAGAACCTCATAAAGTCGTTACTACTAAGAGCTATGGGAATACTTGGCTCAGTAGAGGTGTGACCTCTGTTAGCCTGGCTACAGTACTGAAAAGAAACCTGGGGTTGTTCCTATTTTCCTCTATCAATGACGAGTATACACTGCTCTGGCATTACGAGGCCTTCCTATACATTTTAAGACTATCTTGCCAGGGTTAAACGAGAATTTTCCAGTGGGTGAGCGCCAGATTTCTCAAGTTTCTGCGATATTTGCTTTATTTGCGAGTTTCAGTGTTTATACCATGGAGCTAACCTTCTTTGTTTTATTATCTTCTTTTTTAGAGGGGCAACAAGTCTAGAGTCTCGTAGCGAGCCTGCTGCACTATCAACAAATTATCGATTTGGGAGGGATAATAAGCATAGGAGTCCTCCGTTCTTTGGGACTTGGTAATGATTAAATGCTCCGGAATCGCATCCTTAAATTTAGCTACAGCACTATCAGATAGACATCTTGTATAGGATGTTTTGCCTAGCGGCGTGTAGTTCAGCAGTATAAACTCAAAAGTTAAAACAGTGGTCAGATAGAGGGATTCGTGGGAACACTATTAAATGTTTAATTTCCACACCATATACCAGAACAAGATCGGGTGTTGGTTAAACGGTGAGTCGGTTTATGTACACTTTGAGAGAAGCCATAGAATCTAAAAGAGAGTAAACGCAGTGCTAAGGCTATCATTCTCATCTCCACATGAATATTAAAATCCCCTACAATAATACTTTGTCCGTTTTTAGCACTAGGTTCGATAGAACTCTGCAATTCGGATAAAAATTCAGAGTATGGACCAGGCTCGTACCCTATCCACTTAGAACTGGTTGCATTGATTTCCAACTTGGGTGTGACTTTCAAATGAGTTATAATTTAGTTTAGGTTTTGAGCTAATTAGTAGACTAGAATCAAAGATAGCTGCAACTCCACCTCCTCGGCCTGTGCCTCGACCTGCCTGTGATATGATTCATAATATTGAAGAGAATGATATGTAATTATTCTCTTTTTCAGTGACTAATATTAAATCTTAAAAAATTAAAATGATAATATTGTGATTTCTGCGAGGATCTTTACCAAACAAAGATGTTTTCTGTAGTCTGTAGGATAGGATTTGTAGACAGGATACCACTGATAGTAATTTAGGCCAGTAGCCAGCAGGAGAGAAGAGAGGTAACTGCTTAACAATGGGGATGTTAGCAGGGATAACTGAATTGTGAGCAGGATCATTTAAATGAAGTAGTGCAGACTTTGAGCACTTAATTTTAAAGCCTGATAAGATTCCATACTTCTTGCATAATGATAGAAGGTGAGCAAGAGACCGAGTGGTTTTCTAAAACAAAAAAACATCGTCCACAAATACTGAGAGATGTTGCTGTGTATTACGAATGCATATTGGTGACACCATAATCAATTGGGGAATAGTTTGAGCCAGCGGCTCTAGAGAGAGGACAAATAATGCAGGACTCAAGGGGCAGCCTTGGCGTGAAGATCTACAAACTGGAAATAAAGACCCTGCTTTAAAAAATCTCTTTCTCTCCTTGCTATTCAGCTGTCATTTCAGGCAAAGAGTGCAACCCTCCACTTCCCCTTCCACCACACAGTATTAAAGTCCGCACCAACAACAAAAAAACAGACCCTCGTTAGAAAATTCTGATGAAAATTGTAAATAGTACAACACTCTGACGTTGTTTTTACATGCACATGTTCTTTTGTGCTGTTCTATTGTGGACGTATGGTTATTTTTTATAATTCTCTAAATTTCTATTAAACTTAATTCCATTTTGACAACATGTTGGTGATGGTTTCTTTTATAATTATTTAGGCTCTATTGCACCAGTTATAGGCTATTTTTGAAAATGTGATAGTTCCTACTCCTATCAACTTACCATTAACAACGATGTGGGGTCCTCTGTCAGCTTGAAAGAGGCCACAATCGCGGGAGGATGTATCGCTGGCCTTCCCCCCAAAACCCCATGCCTCACCTCATAGTACCGCCACTGGATACTGTTTTTTTGCCGCTGTCTATACTTGAGCCCATCTTTGGTTGTTTCAGGTCCTACAATAGCAACGGATTTAAAGTAAGATGTAGGTAGATATGAAACAGATCTCAGACATGAAACAGAGCCAAAGAATTACCTTCTACCGCTTCTTTACACTCTCCCACTTCTTGCCTGCCTTCTCTCCTGTAAGCTTTCCTTCCAGGCCCAGGTCTTTCAATGCTTTCCTATAAACATACAAATATGATGAATGTGTGTCAAAATGCATAGTAACTGGGGGCTAGAGCATTATCAAACATTGATACTGTTATCAGTTATTGAATTGTACAATCTGGTCACTCACCCCCATAACAGTTTGAAGGCAAATTTCCTTTTTGTAAACTTATCCTCATTTTCAGCCCTGAACCTGATGAGGCCAAAGGTCTGCTCCACAGTCCCTGAAATGAATAAAATTGCTGCTTAGTAAATTGCAAAATAACAGGAGAGAATAAAACGGATTGAATGGTCAACGTGATCTGATAATTGGACAATTGGTCCTTTCCAGCAGTGTCTCACTGAGTTTGCAAGGTATCCTGGGTAATTTCATTTCCCACTTCATTTTAAGCCTGCATCGGACCTCACTATGTTTTAGAGTTGATTTTGTAACGTGAGGGTTTGGTATGTGGTTAGTGGATCACTCTTTGTAAGAATAGACAACAGGATGGAGACCGATGACTTTCTCAAGCCATACTTTACTGAACACACCATAGACAGTTAAAGACATCGACCAACAGATCCCGTTGTTCTGGACGGAGACCAGTGAAGGACATTGGAAGCACTTTTCCGGTGATAGCTGAAGATTACTGCGCAGCCTCCAACTGAGTCTAAAGACGTAGATGTGACGTGAGCAACCTGTCTGAAAGTTGTAAGTCTTCTGGTAGCTGTGCAAGAGAATCAGAATCAGAAATACTTTATTGATCCTCGAAGGGAAATTCTGTGTTGCAGTTGCACAAATTGTATCAATATTAAGTAGAAATATAAATAAAGAAATATAAGGAGTGTGGACATGTACGGTATTTACATAATTAAGGAGTTGTAATGGTGAACAGTAATAATAATAATAATAATATAATAACAATAATAATGATAATGATGAAGAAATCTCAATCATTCCCAATCTTGCAGAGATGGAGAGTGTAGGTGTATGTTAAGAAATGAAATAGGCACAGGCTAATTATTGCTAACTAACGTGCTAGTTAACAGTAGTAATTAAACCTAAACAGCTGTGTAAGTCCAAACTGTCTGCAAGCTTCTCCTGTACTATACGGTAATTCCTCTACTGTGCGACAGTAAGTCCCATGGTTATGACACAATCGTTATCCTTTTTTTAGAAAAATGTCTGCTACGGAGCCCTAACGTGAGCCACAAGGTAATGGAGCCTTTTATACATTATCTTGTTTCTTTAGAAATAAATTATTCGCTGTCAAAGTGGATGGCAGTCAATGGAATGCTAACGGCAGGTGATGGCTGCTTGCTAACATCAAAATGGCGCCAACAACAACACGTCCTTGTCCGGACCTTCCCCGTGACTGAACTAACCAATCAGAAGCGAGAACTAGAGGCGAGGGAATCAGAGAGGCAGATTCAATAGAATATCCTGACTGTGTTAAATATGTAAACATGTAAATAGGTAACTAATAATTGTGTAACATAAATATGTGAATGATTAAGTGACTAAACATTGTGAATACATTCTGAGCCTTACAACTTTCAAATATAAATGAACTCCACTTCTAAACCTTACAATTTTAAAGAAAAATGGCACCCCCCTTGCTCCCTAAAGTATTGGGTCACCCTACCCACACACAAGAATGCACAAAAACGAGATTTAGGGCAAAAATCTAGAGGAAGGGGAGGTATTTGGACTGTGCCTTAATGTGTTTTGGGCTGATAGCTATCCAATTCTATTCTTGTGGATTTTTTTTTTTCTCATTAGGGTACAAACAGTAGGTAAAAAGCAAACACGAAAGACTCACACGCACACACACATCATGACTGAATGAACCAAGTCATCCGAGCCGTTCTCTTAACTCTTAAAGCTACAGTCATAACAATTTCCAGTCATTCTTCTTTCCCTTTTCCTCATTCCATCATTTAGTCCATTCATGAACTCATTTATCTGGCAGCTTTTGTGTAAAGGAAATGTGTTGTTCCTGTTAAGAGCCTGGGGCAACAGTGGGGCTGAAGGTTTTAAGCTGATTTTCCACTTGTCATGGTAGAATAAGTAAGCAGGAAACCAAAATATCCAGTTTATGAGGAAGTATTACTTCATTACAAGTATTACAGAAGCAAAATTGGTGGTTTCCTTTAAGAAATCTAGAGTATAACTGAATTCAGTTTAACTTCATTTCAGATGGAGCTGCTAAAATCAGAAATACACAACAGTAGAAAGCACTGTGTTGTGTTGAAGTGGTGTTTGTGAAGAGAATGTCAAAGTCGCTGAACTGTTTTTCCTTTCTGTCCATTTCACGTTAATGAGAAACACGATGGTGTCTAGGAAAAAGAAGAGAGGTGAATAGACTCAAATATAATCTTTAGCACATGCTCTTTGGTAACTTATGTGTTTGCCGAATTAAAGGAGCCGTTGGACAGAATCAAAAGATTTTAAATCTAATTTGTTGCTACGTTTGGGCGGTAATTCGAGCTGCGTTGTTATTTTCCTTCAGGGGTGGAATTTATATTTGATTTTGATTTGTAAGGTGGGGTCTAGTTTTTTAAATACCTCTATCCAAGATAGAACAAAACACAACCATGTCCCTTTCATGAAATGGATGGATGTAACAAAAATGTTTTAAACAACAAATAGGCAAAAAAGTGCAAAATAAAGGTATTTATTTAAAGGTGCAATATGTAATACTGACAGCTAGCGTTTAAAATGGTTACTGCAGTCCAAATTCAAAATACTGGAGAGAGTCATCATCCCCGGCCTCTTCCTCCTCGGACTCAAAGTTCACAGGGGTTGCCAGGTTAAGAACTCAGCCTCCCACAATGTCAATGTTAGCTAGATGCTAGTCTCACATTGCCAGACATTACTCCACAGTGCAGCGGAGTAGCTAACGTTAGATGCTGGCTAAGTAACAATATTCACAAACAGTTACAAACAACACACAGAGACATAGGAACGCATCCCAGGGCCATAAAAACACAGAGAGGAAAAACGGGAGGGAGGGAGATAAAAAAAACACACACACACAAAAAGACACACACAGAGACAGACACAAGACAAGGGACCAATCGCATGCGCAAACAAAAGAAAAGGCTACAGCATTGACCTTAAGAACTCAGCAATGCTATGCAAAGTGTCTGAAGTCTTCGGCTCCACCCACCCGAGCCGTAGAGAGTTCCATGTATGTGACATTCAAAAAAGAAAGGATCCATGTACAAACAGATAAGTCATGAGGTGGCTTCTAACGGGTTGCAATCATCTTCTTAGCAGCTATAAGACCAAGAAACACAGCACGTTTTTCAGCTTTAGAAAGCTGAAAGGCTGACAGGTCATTCAGAGTCAAAACATTGGCAGTAACGGGTACAGTAACATTAATCAAGGTGGAGATTTTGGATGCAATACTGTTCCAGAACTGACCAACAGGAGAGCACTCCCAGAACATATGAAGATATGCACCTTGAGCTTTAATTGTGAAGAAAGTGCAGAAAGGGCTGTTACTATTATTTTCATGTGGTGCATTTTCACGGGTTCAGATATGTCCTAAGTATAAAATTGTAGTGAATCTGCTGATGTTCTGGATTGCGTAATACTTCTGGGACCATACATCATGCCAGTCGAGATTGTTACTCAGGGCTGGGCAATCGCGTGTCCAGATCCTCTCTATAGGAAGGGCAGAGGGGCCAGATATCACTAAGAATTGATAAAGCCTGGATACTATACCATAGTTTTTAGGCTGCATAGTAAACAATTCCAGATGGGATGGATGGGCAGAGCCCTCTGCCAGGGGACACATACAGTTTGTTTTTTAAAGATTATGTTGTGGGGACTGCAGGTTGGATTTGAGCCCTGTTCCTCTGCAACAGGACTTTTGCCCAGTTTTGTCGGATAGGTTGAATAGCTTGAATAACTGTAGAGCATTATTAGCTTTATTTTTACCAAAAAAAGTGTTTAATACCTAAATAAGTAAAACCTGACCTGATCCTGAACCTTGACTCCCTCAAGGCTGGGGGATCTATCATAGATAAAGGCATGGCCTCTGATTTACTCCAGTTAATCGTGTGTACATATTTCAGAAAAGGAATCAATAATTGAAGAGATCTAAGATGCTGATGTGTGCGGGTTACTTGAAACCAAAAGAATATTGCCTGCGTACAGAATTTTTGTGTGTTCTACCTGGCCCATTTTAACCCCTTTATTACTTTAATAATTATTAATAATGCAATTGTCAAAGGTTCTCAAAGTGAAAGCAAAAGATACCCTGCACACCACATCCCCCCAGGAAACACAGGAACATGAGTGTTTAACACCCAGGTGGGTGGGATTCAGATGCAATATAGTCTATATCGTTCGCGTTTCACTTCTGGGATTGCTCCGCTGCTGCAGGAAATTCCGCCGGATGCATCTAGCTAGACTATCAGTCCAATCTGAGTTGTCTGTTGCACGACTATTTTGCAGCGACTCTGTGTGGAGTTTAGCACTGCCCATGACAAGTCTGATTTGTTTGAAGAAATGCAATTAAACCAGAGCACGTTTTCCTCCCATCCCCGAAGGCTATGTGGAGTAGCCAGATCCTCCTTCAGTGTGCTTTGGAGGAGGGTCTGGCAAAGCGAGACTAGATGCAACACAAAGGACACACACTCATGCCTTTTTACCAGTCCCGTGTCATTCAAGTGAGCACAGAACCTAAAAAAGGAGCCTGACAAGACTAAGAGATAGAACCTTTTGAATGCATGGGGCTTAGACCACGACGCTGCCGTACATAAGACCTTAATGCTCACCAGACCGAACAATTGATTGGTTGTTGTTTGTCTGCTCTGTCGGGTGTAGGCCTATATGTAGGCTTGTGGGTTGTTATGTATGTTATGTAAGTCTTTGGCGATTAGACTCCATTGCTATACAAATATTTCATATATCTATACAGGGTACAGAACCATCAGACCCCCGATGGAATCTAGACACCGGTGGTGATGACAAAGGAGCCCGAAGATCGGGAGGCTCCAAACCAGTCAGCTGGAGTCGATGACTGGAGGCGGAAGAGGTGGAAGGGGGGTGGAGGGTTGCACTCTTTTCCTGAAACAACAGTTGAATGGTAAGAAGAGACACAGATTCTTAAAAGCAGGGTTGTGACTCTGTGATTGGCCCTTGCAATTTATGTACAATTCTGATTGGTTAAGCAGGAAGGTGAACGCCTCCACCAGCTGATTCCATTTAG
>NC_045744.1:32772005-32772149 GCF_008692095.1 Etheostoma spectabile | reverse complement strand
TTGATTAAATTAGGTCTTCCTGAAAGAATTTACACTGAGCTATATTTAAATCAGCACAGACTAGTTGCAGATATGCAACAGTTATACACAGCAAAAAAGACAATTTATTAGGATAACAGCTAAATTGATTTAGGAGTGCACTGA
>NC_045744.1:32771163-32771995 GCF_008692095.1 Etheostoma spectabile | reverse complement strand
TAGGTCTTCCTGAAAGAATTTACGCTGAGCTACATAACTCATCCAACTTAAGATCAAAGGCAACTAATCAACATAATCAGGTGGGTAAGAAGAACAGTGCATATCATTTATTTTCACTGTAGTATGTACTGAATGTCAGTCATAAAATAAAGGATATGATGGATTTTTTGCTCCTTGGTTCCTATTTGTCTGTGGCATTAGCAAGGGAGCAGTTGAAAGTCCAGCTACACTTGGTAAAGTTGGCCTGGTCTTACTTTTTTAATTCCCCTTTAATCGCAGATCAAATGATTTGCAGCATTCTTTTGAGTATTTAGCAGAAAAAGACCCAGCGCTTTAACTGGGCCTCATTTTTGCCTCAAATCTGCTATTCTGAAGTGCTTCAACACTTGTGCATGACATTAATGCCTAAGCTTTAGTGAAAATGCTACCCCAGAGGTGACAAAGTACTCCCACATTGTCTTTATACCTTCTGACGAAGGAATTCATGTTACAAGCATTCTCAGGTTTTCCAGTCAGCTGTCATTTAGCAGGAGGAACAAAGTTCACATATTCCTAAACCTTAAGCCAATACCAGAGTTTATCTGGCAGAATTGCAATAATTGAAGCTAGAAAACCTGTCATATAAAAGATATTTTTTCTATTTATTGAACGAAAGAGAACATAAAATAATAAACAGTAATGGGGGTAAACACAGAAATGTTAAAAGATAACTTCCCAGCATGAATCACAACATCAATACATAAAGTAGGACTCAACATTAAAATGCCTCTGCTGTATAAGGCTGAACAGATCAGGAAATACTGTTGAATACACATGTGGATTCATCTGTTTT
>NC_045744.1:32769316-32771153 GCF_008692095.1 Etheostoma spectabile | reverse complement strand
GATTGCACAGTTAACTGGAACTGACTACACATTCTGTAGATGTGCCACCATCCTTGTCTACTTTCTGGTCTATATCCGTTTTATTCCATATTTATTACCACAACAGCTGCTGTTTCACTCTGAGAAACCTCTCTTGTTCATTAATTTAATAAATTGTTATGTACAATGAGTCCCCTGGTGTATTTATTTCTGTTATTGCAACAGTTAGTGCAACAACAGAATTAACCCATTGGGGTTCAATCACCACACAAGCTGGTTAACAACAAATCCTTCCATCAAGTTGTTTATCACTGCTTTACAAAATGACCCAAAGTGTTTTGTCGATGTTGTGCAGCCACACTGCAGCACTGTTGGTTGGTAGGTCCACCACTTTGGTCCACAAGTGGTTGACGCTTTTGATTCAGAGTGAGATGTCCTAACAACTATGGAATGGGTTACAATGAAGCTGGTACAGATATTCATCTTCTTCAGAGGATGACTTGTAATATTTTGGTAACCCCCTCTATTTATTATCATTATAAGGTCAAAACATTGCAAAAAATATTCTGACATCAAGCTTGGCACAAAACTTAATACAGATGTATCCTCATGACGCTGATCCCGACTCTAGCGCCACCAGCAACTAGTAGATGGATTGTCATGACAGTCATGCTCACCCAAGATAAACTGTTGTAGATGGTGATCCTCTGACTATATCTGTAGTGTCAGTTTACATTGTTATTTGCTCAATACTTTGGTTTATGACCAAATACCTGTAAAGCTATGACATCCCCATAAGCCTTAGCTGCACTTTGTGTTTACACTTAATTCGCTGTCTAGCATGGCTGAACACTACAGATAAGATTGTGTTCATGGTTGAGATTATAAAAAGGTTGTCCTCATTGTTAAAAGAGTCCTGCAGTGGTCCAGGTTCTAATCCGATCTGCGGCCATTTTGCTGCCTGTCATCCCCCATCTCTCTCCCCCTTTCACATCTATCCACTGTCACTCTGAATAAATGGAAAAGCCCCAAAAAATTCTTTAAAAAAAAAAGTAGTCAATACTGGTCTTGCCTAATCTGCTGTAACCACCATGGCTGACAGTGAGACAACTGTCAGTCAAACTTTATATGGTTTATAAAATTTCTTTAAATATGACAAAGTTAACTAATGATATCCTAACTTATATTAGAAAGAAATACTGATTTATAGAATAATATATGGTACTTTTCGAGCTAGATCTCAAAACAGTTGCCAATTTCTTCTCAGTGAGCGTACAGTGGCAACTAGCAGTACTACAGCCTAAACCACTTCTGCAGCTCCTCCAGCTTTTATCCATGCTGGTATAAGAATATGAGATGTACGTACATGAGAAATGAGATATAGTCCCAACCAGTTAGGTTTTTAAATACAACAAACATTAATAAATAAAATCTTTTAACCCTAACTCTGTTCGTCTACATGAAGGCCATGCCAGTGATCTAGCAGGATGTAGATAATCTGACACCATAATTCACACTAAAAAGAGAAGTTTTCAAACTAGTTGCCATTTAATAATGAAAAACAATGTATTTTCAAAATAAATATGTTTTAATACTTACACTAAAAACAACAGAGTATTAATATTGTAAAACATTTTACAGCACCAATAAATATATTAATGTGAAAATATACTAAAAATGTGTGGCTGTACAAACTCAAGAAAAAGTCTTAAATACAAATAGAATGTTGTCATCATCAGAGGACTGGAGAGGCTAGCTACTGAACCAGCAGCCGGTTCTCAGGCCTCAAGTTTGAGGGTGGCAGCACAGAAGGTTGGTTCACATGGACAGAAGTGATACAGCTGGTACTAATACATAG
>NC_045744.1:32746450-32769306 GCF_008692095.1 Etheostoma spectabile | reverse complement strand
GGAAAAAAGGGTCACTATACTTTTGAAAATGGATTAACGTCTAAAGTCAGCATTACTGACTTTTAGTCTTGACCCGTCTTTTGTCCAGCACTCCTTGTTTAGTCTTTGTTGGCCAGCTTTGGTTTGTTGCACATGCTGAAATAAGCAGTGGTCAATGTAAGAATTTGATTTCTGACGGAGTTACATGTAAAGGTTTTAGCTAATAATAATTAAACATCATACAGTATTACTTTATGACATTTTTCTGGTTTGTTTTGGTTCTCTTAAAGAATTTAAGGGTAAAAATCACTCATTTGTGCACACGTTATTATTTCAATGACATACATATTAACTGTTAGGAACAAGTTATTAACTCAAGAGCACAAAAGACTAATTCTCTCATGAGTACACCTGCCATTATACATGGAATTGAGATTATTGTCAGAACTAAACTAATTTTCTGTACTGTTGAGATCCAGCCGCCTCCAGACAAACATATCACATAACTGACTGACTGTCAAAGCACAGCTCCTGGACATCAATCTGTAATATATACAAAATAATATAATGTATTCCATTGACCTTTCTTATCACAAATTATTTTATATGTGTATATATCATCAGTATAGTATTTATTCATTGCCTTACTTAAACTTAATAAATATATGCTTTTTTCTCCATTATGGCTCATTAATGAGGAAGGTATTTTTCTCATATGGTAAAAGTCTAGCATTAAAGGAAATGTTTGATTTGTGGTCAGTGGCTGTATCCTACTTGGGAATGAGGAGGTTATATTAGTGCCTTGGTTAAAGTCAGAGAAACCTCTGTGCCAGTTTACCACCGTCAGACTAGAGGCCTCTGATTGGACAGTCTTCACTAAATTACGTCAGAGCTGAGCAGCAGAAACAAAACTCCTTCGGTCCTCCATATGATGTGCCTTTGGGCCCACAAGTGCAAAACCATGTGTCCATTGCCCATGTCCAAAATGAAAAACACCTGTGTTGGCATTTCATTCACGCACATGTCGGTGGGTGGGGTTACTATCGGTCAACAGGCCCACCATGATCCCCCTCCGGCTGGTGAGAAACACAGCTTTAGTTTAAATCAGGAATGTCAAAGCATCGTCTTTCAGTCCTTTTTCCCCACAATAAAAGAATCTACAGTTATACGTGTTCTCCATTCAATCTCTGGACAGATTGAACACAGTTGAGGAGTACAAATTACCTTAACACGGCATATAAATATCAGAATACTTAACATATTCTATAAATAAGATGTAGTGTACTAGACAAAGGGATATCTAGTGAGTATATACAGATTGTTTATGATGAACTGCTCTGTTGTGGATGCCTGACTATTTCTTTGGAACAAACAAAGCCATTAAATAAGAAAACTGGAAGGTTGAGGATTTCTACAGTGATGTGCCAATCTGTGATCAGCTTGTCACTTCTTGTCTCCATATATACCTATAATAATATCCCTTCAGATAGCCTTGTCTAAAGACATTTTGTAAAAGGAACACAATACCTTAAAATGTAAATAATAAACTCTGTGCACAAAAAGAAAGACATCTGTTTTTTTCCACCAAGGACAGGTTACATAAAGGAGGGAGGACCAGAAACAGATACTTGTTTCTAACCTATAACCCTGGTGGAAACGTCCTAACTCTTGCCCTGCCCTTAGACCCCACACTTAGGGATAGTCCTAACCCTCATTCAATTTTAACATTGACTGAAATTGTTTTACTTGCTTTACTTAATTAGCTAAACTTTAGTTCAGTTCTTGCCATCGTCATGTAACCCTTCTATGTGGAAAGGTCATCTTCACATTATCCATCATCAAGCCACAAAACCTGCATCCACAGTCACTTCAGGAAACTCTGAGAGATGTCTCAGGTGTGTTCTCACACCAGCTGTAGTCAGTCCATGCAATGGAGACAAAACTTCACATCATATCACAGAGGGAAACAGTCCTTGGACCTGCCGTTCAGTTCCAGTACAACAGGCGTTCCTCCACCTCTGCCTCCTCGTCCTCCCTTCCGTCTCCTCTTTGTCTCTGTCAGAGTTCGGAGGTGAGTTTGGCTTCTGCTGCACCGCTCGTTGAAATTATAGTCACCAGTTTTTTGTTACTAAGAAAAATTTAAGATATTCATATCCACAGCAGACCAGCATCCAGTGAAGTGTTACATAAAAATAACAGATTTCTTTACCCAGTTCTACCCAAGAGCAGAACGCCACTGAAGCTTTTCCCATTCACACGCCAGTGGCGCATTCGTTTCGCTTTAAGTAGTGTTTTTTTTAAATGTAGCAGCAATACACATTGTCGATGTACCTATAGTATATGTACAAATATTAATATCTTTAGGCAGAAAACAGACAGTGGCAAGATCTGCGCCAAGAATGTCCTGTCTTGCGTTGTCGTTTCGTGTCCTTGCAGGGAATGCATCCTCAGGTTTCAAAGTGCTGTGCCAAGAAAATAATTCCTTCATAACAGTGTTGCTGGTCTCATCTCCTCGGTTTATCACATCTGTGGAAAACAAGATGACAGTCTGGTTAAGTGACAAGCAGCAACTTGGTTTTATACAACCTTGTCTCACAGAATATGATGTGCATGATCTCCTATACGTAACTGTTCCATGCAAAAAAGGGATTATTTAGAAACAGGGGCAAAAGAAGAAGCAGAAGTGGATAGTGAGGGAGGTTGAGGGATACATGACCTGGGTCAGTTTCCGCCTCCTGGTACTTTTTTCTGCTGTATATAAAAATGCACTTTTTCAGTTAAAGGGTTGGTCTTTAAATTTGACACATTTATCATTTATCAATGATACACATCAATGTCATTATGTTTTCTGGTAGATTTGGGTTCAGGTGGTGGGGTAATGGCTGGAACGGGGGGGTATGGTGGAGTGGTGGGGGTGAACAGGCATCTAACCCCAGTTCCAGAGACCCCCCACCCTTAGGTCCCCTCCACTCTCTATCTATTGACCACTGAGCAGCCAATTGGAATCATGTCAGTCATCACTTCACCTCAAGTGTGTGGCTCTCTAAATCCAAAGCAGTGTGGGGGGTCCACAGGGGTGAGAGGTCATGGAAGTGGCTGGGTCAGGAGAGGTCGTGAAACCTTGTTAACTAGAGGCAACAGCCCTCCTCTATTTAGCTGAACACAGTCAGGGTGATGAGTTTAACTCCACACATATTTATTAGTATTTGAGTGATTTTTCTTCATGTAAATGTGACATGAGTAAAAACCAGTGAATGTGACATGCAAGCAGCATGAACACGATAATCTGTAAACCTCTGTTAAAAAGATTGAGAGTGGAACCCCTGGCATTGTTAGTCCTGCGTGACATTTTTAATCTGACTCGTTATCTATTCTACTTAACTGGTAACAAAGCAAGTTTGAAATTGAATTGAGGTAATGTGATATGCACCTTAACCATTTGGCCAGGAAAGTGACATTTATATTCAGCTTTCATTGGAACTACTTTCTGGTGACAAAACAGTCCCAAGGAAAATAGCTCACAATAAGACTTCTTTAATCTATTTTATTTTTTTAACACCACAAATAAAATTGCATTTATTTTATTTAGTATATGGATATTGTAAAACCTGGATATATAAAACCAGAAACCACCAAAGGTACAAAGCAACATGGGCGAACCAACCCTTTAAAAGGTTTACATGGGCTGGGCAGTCCTTCTGGGCTCATTTCCTTCATATCATGTTTTTTGTCACTTATTGACTTAAGAAAAAATTTCTTACAAGTACATCATTGAGATACACGTTTTTCACTTAACAAAAGCTTGTAATGAGGGGAAAATATAATTAAATGGAAAAATCATCATGGAGAGAAATTTAATAAGGCTGTTGGTTCCTTTATCCAGACTAACATAAAAGCCAAACTTTTATAATAGATGTTTTAAGTCTTAGCATAGCATTGTGGCATGCTAACAGTTCCATGTAACTTCTTTAACATTTAGACTAGGGATGTTAATGATGAACTGTTATTAAGAATTTTGACCGATTAATACTTTTTTTTTCAAAACAAAAAGCAATGTGTTGCATGGTTAAAATAACAGTTCATACAATCTATTTCTCAACTGCTAGTTATATTTATGGTGCTAATTTTGTACTAACAAGTTCCATTTTAAACTGTTTTTTTGCTAAATTCATGGCTCTATGCTGGACAGCTCTTACAGCGGAGAGGTAAGTGACATCAATGAGGACCGTCCTCCATACAGAGTATACCATTCAGACACACATCTGACAACATCGCAGGTGGAGAGAGACTTGGACATACGCGCTCTGCGAACAGCTGCGGATCTTTGACGGTCGAACGGAGACGCGGGCTGTTCCAGGAAAGTGGCTGCATGTGTGACAATACACGCAACATCGTTGTATGACCGGTTAAACTGTAGCCTCGCATTGCTAGACCTATCTCCACAGCGCTGCAGTATAGATGAACTGGGACTCAGTTGCCTGATTTTTAGGTTAATGATTAGTTACCAAGGGATGGCTATCGATAAGAAAAAAATCTAAATTAGCATCCCTTAGAGCTGGGCAATATATCGATATTATATTGTTATGGTAAAATGTGACTAGATATCATCTTAGATTTTGGAAATCGTGATATCTTAAATGGCTAAAATGTTGTCCTTTCCTGGTTTTAAAGGCTGCATTACAGTCAAGTGATGTCATTTTCTGTGTTACCAGAATGTTCTAGCTTTTCTATTATTTTTACCTTTACCCTCTTACTCATTATATCTACATTACTGAAGATTATTAAATCTTAAATCTCATTGTGAAAAAGCACCAATTGCCAACCTTATAATATTGCCACATCGAGGTATTGGGACAAGAATATCGCGATATCTGATTTTCTCCACATTGCCCTGCCCTAGCATCCCTAAAGCAGACTGGATCAAAACGTTTTGTGGTAATCTTAAAACATCGTCATCACTCAAACAGATGTGACTGTTGCATCTTACAAGACACAATGCAAGCACAGAGAAGCTGCCACATTCCCATGAACAAACACCAACACAACATGGAAAAGCAGGGAGAAGCATGCATTTCTCAGGAAATCAATCTTTGCTTGAAGCACAGCGGTGGGCGTGGAGGTGGGTGGACGGGTGGGGAAAAAAGGAATTCAAGGCACGTTGTTTATCGTGTATGTATGGTAAACAAACCTGCAAGTTCTTTCGTTTAACTCAAGTTGCCTGGACTTGCAGTCTAATTGTGTGAATTTGCAGGAACATTTACAGGTGAGAGGGTCCTGCACAAACAAGCGCTTTCTTCTCTCTGAGCAAGGCGCACAGTGGCTGCAAGGGAAGCAAAAAGGGAGAGACAGAGAGAGAGAGAGAGAGAGATCTAAGCTATAGAGCAAATTCTGCAGAAAGGGCAGACAGACACTCATGCAACATCCCTATCCTCCCCCTTCCTCCTCACACCCCAAACCACCCCTCACTAAGATTTCTTTGGAAATGCATTTGTTTACAAACAAGACCGGATTTGTGGCTAAGATTTAATGTTTCAGGTATTAAACTAATCCACTCTGGCATCCTCATACCCTTTGACACCTGCATAATTGAAGCATATATTTTAAGTAAATCACAAAGTGAATCCACCCAGTTAGAGAAGCTTTGCACTATTATGTATATGTATATGTATATATATAGTATAATGCCACCATGCACATTAATTTATATTTGAAGAACAATGAAACCAAATGTTCTTCCTCAACAAGAACATAAATTACATCATAATAAGAAAGTAAAAATACATTGTCATGCTTGCAAATCAATGCTATAGATAAAATATTGAAATTTGTTTTGAGGTTTTTGTTTGGTAGGAGCAAAGAACATTCTTGATAAAGTCAGACGATGATTCCAGAATTTGTCAAATATCCATCATCACAGCAGAACCTTAAGTCAAGCAATTGGAGCCAAAGCCAACTGAGCCAACTCCTCCTAACACTTTCTAATGAATCCCCAAAGGGCAGGTGCAGCAATGTAACTGAGGCAGCGTGGTCACCCACAGGAGGCGCAAGGAGATGAAAAATGAATGTCTAATAGTTTGATATTAAGGTAGACACTATACTTGTTGCAGTATCTGTTACAGTGCTCAGCTAAAGAGATGGAAGGCCACACCAGAGACACAACAAGGACAGAACCAGATATATGAAGGTAGTTACTATGGGTCAAAACGGAACTATGCTTTGTCTCAAAGAACTGATTTCACTTTGCACAACACACATCCAAGCAGAAGGATCAATTATGTATCACCTTCTAGACCTCCTGTATGAAAACAGGAACAAAGGAACCCAAAGCAGAACTTATCTGTGAACCTCTCAAGGCTACAATGATCTAATGCCACACACACACACGTCCACACGCATCTGTACTTCTGTACTTTAATTCTGTACTGTAGCTGCTATCATCTGAAACAAAAAGGAAACATGGCAACAGATAAAAGTCCCTAACAGCAAGTAGAAGTAGCAAGCGCTTATCAGTGCAGCACACTACAGGACAGCAGACAGCCTTAAAGATAACCATTTCCCATAGAGATAACATGACAAATGCCATGGCAAATTTATTTTGCTGCCAAAGAAATGGAGTGGAATTTTGTTGCAAATAAATTAAAAAGGACACAAATGGGCAAAAATGGAACCTGTGCACAAAAGGTCATTATTAATTATACGGATTTTGTTAATAACTTGACAGCACTTAAATGTGTGTTCTTAAGTTAGTAAGAAAATCCACAATCCACAGTGATAGATTGTTAACTTCAGGCTCTGAACAAACAGAGAAGGAGGCAGGAGAAAAAGAAAAGACACCTAAGCAGATGCAGGGGCTGTCATGGAGGGTTCATTCAAAAGCCAAACAGAAGTTAATCAACCAACGGAACAGTTGCTCTAAGGTGGTCTCCCCATTAGCAGGGGTGGATATTGATCCATCGGCTAGGACTGGGCTAGGTCTATCAGGGTTTATGTTCCTGTAACTGACTGTATGAATGAGGACATCCTCTTTATAGCACCCTTACTCCACCCTGCCACCGGGAAACTAGCTGCTTACGTGCACAGTGACAGGCAGACCTTCTACAAGGCTGGATGAAGCTCAGCTTAGTCCCATGACAAACGGGTTTGACTTAGCTAACATGATCCCATCTCTCCTCCACCAATCCATCAGGTTTCAAGCCGCCGAAGCACAGTTTGGCACACATGCACTCCTCTTATCCAATTAAACAACCTGACCTCCCACTGAAAAGCCTTAAGACACACACACCACACGCATGCCTCAGTACACACAGCCCTATGACAACTGTGACAGGGAGAGAGTTCTCTCAATCAACGACACTTCAGTTCGTCTCCAAGCTCCTCCTTTATTAACACCCCTAAAAATAGGTTAACTGCATGACACCTGTTGCTATGATTAGACTGGAGAAGTAGCCGAGGGCCGAGGGTCAGGTTTGTGCAACTGGAGTCAGAGTGCAGACAGCAGCGGGTGGTCTGAAGCCGGCTGGCTACGCTTCAATCCCTCACACTATTATAGCCGCACCATAAAGTACTAAACCTGCTGCCATAAAAAGAGCACACTCAAAGTGTGAGAGTCCTGCAAAGATAGTTGGAAGACAGGCTCTGAAGGCCTTACTCTCTAAACTTTAGCTTCTACAGGAAACATGATAGTACACTTATATGCTTAGACTTCCTAAATTGTGACACCACTGAGCATGATCATTTTCTGTTAAACTAAATTGAAAGGCACACAAACTTAAATATATAAGCATGTGCATATTAACCAAAGCAAGCTAGTAGTGGGTAGGAGTGGAACGGCCCATAGATTTGTATTTCAGTGCATGAGTTTACACAGTATAAAATGAAATAAAGCAAATTAATTAATGCAATGCAAAACTAATGTAAAGAACTACTGTTAGATACGCAGGTTCTTCAGGGACACCTAATCTGTAGCTCCGCCTTAGCTTTGAAATTCTGATTGGAGCAACGTATGTAACACTGATGTTGTAGATTAGTGTTATGTTTCCAGCGTCACGGCTCTGAACCATAACATTAGGTGGGACAGACGTCTTGTTCCTTCAGGCTAACTATATTAGCTTTAGCCAGGCAGGGAGCAGCTTTCTGCGGCCGGGAGACGTTACGTGATAACGTTGCATTAATCAGGGGATTTAGTTTGAGATGTTGTATTGTAAGTTCCAGATGGAGTCTGGAGATGATGTGGGGTTGCCTACAAATTCTTTACTGTCGCACTGTTGCTTGCTCTGGAGGAAACTACTAGAACTGTTGGGTTCTTGTAAATTTTGGAGTGTGGTCTAGACCTACTCTATCTGTAAAGTGTCTTGAGATAACTCTTGTTATGAATTGATACTATAAATAAAATTGAATTGAAAATTGAATTGAAAATTGAATTGAAATTTAATTTACTGTTTACATCTTACTTTACACACCCAGGGGAGAGGCTGTATGACACTAGGTTGTACAGCCTGAGACATAAACAATAATACAAAATTTTGTTCTGCTTTTTCCTCCATTGTACCAAACTCGTACCAAACCAGGATGTCTGAACCGAGTTATGAACCAAACCGTGACTTCTGTGTACCATTCCATCCCTAGTAGTGGGTATTGAAACTTGATATTTTTCTGGTTCCGTAGCTAAAAATCTGGAATTAAAGGCCTGGTCAAATTTGCAATCAATCCATCAAGCAAGAAATTATCTGTAACAGCTTATCATCTACAGGGTCGCAGGGGCTGGAGCAGATTCCAGCTGACATTGGGGGAGAACCAGGGTACACCCCCGGCTGGTTGTCAGACAATCACTGGGCTGACACAGAGCTAGACAACCATGCTCACATTCACACCTATTGGCAATTTAGAGTCAACAATGAACCTAACCTGCATGTCTTTAGACTGGGAGTGGAGGCCATGCCTCTTGCTGTGAGGCAACAATGCTAACCACTGCCGTTTATAATGTTATTGTTTTATTCTTTGATAAAATAGCTCCTCATTTAAATTTAAAAGTTTGGCAAAGTTGGATCCAATGTTGTGTTTAGACAAAGCAAATTAAAGTCTAAATACTAATCTATTACACCCATATAATACCCATATTGACAATAATGATATCACTATTGGAAGGAGCCCTAATATTCATTAACATATAGCGCAACAAAGTCAGAGAAAGGGGAAAATACATAGACATACAGAAAGATACATAGACATACAGCTCAAACAAGGCTAAACAAAGAAAAGTGAAGTCATTTCGACATGAATACAGAGATCACGAGAGAAATCTGAAACCATTCGAACAGATGACAAAACAGAAAAAAACAGAACACGTACTTACTATTCTTTCTTTGCTTGAACATCTGGCTTTAGTCTGAAATTAAAAAAGAGCAAGATGATTTAGTTTTTTTGTTGCTTTCATCACATCACTGTCGCTGTGTGTGAGGTCTGCAGTCTCTTACCTGCAATCACACTTTTGATGCTCTGTGAAACTTAAGTGAATCGTATGTTGCGTTACCATTTGTCTAAACCGCATTACCTTGAAGAGAAACAGAGAACATAACAAGGCAAAGTTTAGATTAAAACAACAACAACATGACTTTCAAAGTTAAATAGTCAGCATGGTTGGAGGACAGTAGAGGCTGTGACCACACACTAATGGTTGTAAACACACGGCATACATGAGATGCTGATGGATGGAAACCTTCTGTGCCTCTAACCTTTTGCCTAACAACGCTTTTTCATAACACATGTCTCAAGACAAAGAGCTTCTAACCCTAACCCTATGACTGTGCTCAGAAATTTCAGATTTAAGGATTTAACTAATTAATCTCAACAAAAGCTCTTCTTACTACTTTTTTTTCTGGAACACTCCATGTTAGTCTTCATCGGTGGGTGGAGTTTGCTCAGTTTTCATAGAGATAGCTCAGTTGTCACAATGTGACCCGGTCATGTGGTACATACAACTACATACTTAGATCATGTGATGACATCGGAGCTATCTCCATTACAACTAAGCAAAGTCCATCAGCTGATGAAGACTAGAGCTGCAACATTAGTCAACTAATAAATTAATGGCCAACCATTTTGATAATCAATAGTCGCTTTGAGTCATTTCTTATGAAAAAAAACAACAGCTTTTTTAATGTGAATATTTTTTTTATAGTTTTGATCCTCTTCTGTGACAGTAGACTGAATATATTTTAAGTTGTGGAACAAAACAAGACATTTGAGGACGTCATCTTGGGCTTTGGTTGACATTTTTCACCATTTTCTGACATTTTATAGAAAAACCAACTAATCGATTAATTGAGAAAATAATCGACAATACAAAATAATCGTTAGTCACCTGCAACGTGACGTTGCGGGTTTCTGTGGGTACACACTCCATGGCTTCGTCACTGCAGCAGCCTCCACAGCGGTTGAGGACCACGCAGGAAGGGACGTAGGTATGTTCTGTGTCCTCGGGATACTCATGGAAGATGTCCACCAGCACCTCCCTGGGCTGACACATACTCTTTGTGATGACTTCTGTGAGAAGGATAACTGAAAAAAGACAAGAGGATTGATTGATTCTTTTCATCATCATCATCATCATCATCATCATCATCATTATCGTCATCTTCCTTATAGCCGGTTTGAAAGTGAACAGAAAAGCTTTTTTTGGGGTGAAGGATAGAGCACTTGTTTATTTGTTGCCAGTACAGATACAGTGCAGTCATGCCCAATAACAAGACAAGCTCAACAGTGCCACAGATCTGTGGCCTGAGCAGCACTAATAACATTTTTTTGTGCCATAGACAATCTTGTACTGACAATATGTCAAACTTGTAGAGATGAAAACTGCTTGCCAACCATTTGGGTAGAAACTGACATGACGTGTTGGACAATGCTCTTATAAACAACTCCCAGTAATGTGTGCAAAAGTAGAAAAGGTTCACATCCAAGATCACAAAGACGTGATGACCATGTGACAAAAGATTTTTATTTTGTAAACTAATAAGAGCAACAACAGACATTTTGGATTATTTCAATGGCAAATTACACTAAAGCAGCTACACAAAAAGATACAACTGGACTGAGTTGGAAAGCAGAAGCAACACTTTATCAAATATACTGTATTCTAAGATTTGATTACACCTCTGCAAAACTACAAAACAAAAAAAGTAATATTTAGAGATCAAGAGCCAATAGTTTTGATACCAATCTCAAGACTTAATACAACTAACTGAGTGGGCTGCCAGGCCTCTCTGTATTTCCATTCCCGGTGCAGCCCAGAATAATCCGTCCCACAGTCCACAGGGCTAGGTTCCCAGCGACCCCTAGCTAACTCCCGACCCCTGGTTTGCCAGAGCAGCCATGACCTCAGGCACTGTGGCGCCAGAGTTCACCTCTGACATGTGACCCCAGGAAGCCCACCCATGTGCAAACTCTGCTTCTGGATTAATGCTGCAGACTGACTCTATTAGCTTTATGATTACATTTTATTTTTAAATGCTACAAATAATACACAGATGGATCCCTGAGAATTTCATTTAAGAAGTCTTTTACGCAGTATTTCAACCATACCATGGTTACATAACTTTAGCTGAGGCATGGGAAGGCAAGTTGCCTTTACAGAGTGTAGAGTAAAATACTCTTATGTTACAGTGGAAGCTCTCTGATGAGACATCAGATACAGAAAAATGAATAGAAATATTAAAAGCATATTACAGCACTTTGCTGCATGTCTCTTCCCTTTCATGTCTAAGCTGTCCTATCAAATAAAGGCCTAAAATGCAACAAAAAAAAACAAACACAAAATGACGTTCTTCTTTTGTTAATCATATTTAAGGAGCTAAAATCAGAGAATTTTGACTTTTTTCCCCTAAAACACTATGCAAATTGATCTTTGCAGCGCCATGCATCACTCCAGATCTATGATGAATGACGCTGCGGTTTTGGCTGCAGTGACCAGGCCAGCAGACATGAGCGGCTAAAACACTAGCACCTGCTGGGTGGATTTGGTTCATGAGACTGTCAGCAGACCACGGCATCGTGCCAACACACTCAACTAGGGCTGCACGATATTGGAAAAAAATGACATTGCAATATTTTTTTTCCTATGATATATATTACCATATGACAAAGTGACTCTATATAAATAGATCTATTTGGAAATGATTAATCATTCTCGACTACTGGGGTGATTTTGTAGGGGAGGGCATCTACATAGAAAATAAAAATGAAAAAGGAACTTTTCTTATGTGAACCATTTCAACCTTTGTTGAACTTTACAAACATGAGGAAGCGCTGTGACTATTCTTCTGAAGGGATGTTGGAGAGGGAAATTAGGTATTTAACCGTTGTGTCTTCCCGTTCACCATGCACTTGTTATGGTCTGTTTTGCCAGTCTACAAAGCATAAAGTAAAAACCCAGTTCTGTGTTACATCTTCATAGTGAACTTCATTCCAACCTATTACCACTAGTTTTACACTTATTTTTGGAATTCATGATCATTAAACCTCATTTATAAGAAATTATACCTATTTTCGGAGTTAACACCCCTCAGATATTGTGAATTATTTTGACTAATAGTTCAGATCTGAAGGAACGTGTGTTGCTAGATAATCACAGCCTTGTTTCGTGATATTTTTGGGCAACTTGGTTGACATAAACCCATACTTGATATATAAAGAAACTTTTGACAACAGGTCAAATTTGAGAACAAGGACAACATGAGGGTTAAATACACTGGTTGACTCACATGACAGCATTGTAAGTTTACTTTTCTATCAAGCAGCAAAAAAAGTTGTAGCTGTAAAGGTCCAGTGGCATGAACATTTCACTTTATGAGTTTTTTTAACATCAGTATGAGGCCCCCAGCCTGCCTATGGTCCCCCAGTGGCTAGAAATGGGGATAGGTGTAAACCGAGCCCTGGGTATCCTGCTCGGCCTTTGAGAAAATGAAAGCTCAGGTGGGCCAATCTGGAATCTAGCTCTTTATGAGGTCATAAGGGGGCAAGGTTACCTGCCCCTTCTCTGCTTTGCCCACCCAGAGAATTTGGCCCACCCATGAGAGAGAGACATCATGGCTTTCAAACGAGTAAAGGGGCAGTTGGTCAAGGCCACACCCCCCCTCCTCAAAAGCTACAGACTACCAAGGTCTATATAAAAAAGAGACTTCAGATACGGTATTGGGGACCACTAAGGTCTATATAAGAGACTTCAGATAAGGTATTGGGGACCACTAAGGTCTATATAAATGCATCCAAAGACCACCATGTCATGGGACCTTAAACGTTGCACATCGTGATGTAGACGATTAAACTAAATATCGTGCAGCCCTACACTCAACTGGTTCAATCTTTTGAAGCAAGGTTGCATACATTTGCTCTGTCTAACATAATTCTTGTCAACAAATCTAATGACAAGACCCAAACTACCAACTGTATCGTAACAAGTTTTCTTTGTGCATCAGTCTGATCCCTCTTATTCATCTGCGTCATAGAGCTTGATTGTTGTCATAAACAATGTTAAATACACATCAGCGAGCCAAACTGTTTCACTGGGTGACGTGTTACTTAATGACCATCAGCACGGACACTGTGTTTTGACAAATACAAAAGTCTTAACTTAAGAGTCCACTTATTATTTTTATTTTTTTATTATTTATTTAACTTGTAACTGCATGTCACGGGGCACGTTCAGCCACATTGCGACATCTTCATTTAAACTGAAACAGGGGTGCGTTGAACACCCTGTTATGTGCGCTGTTGTGTGTTTAGTAGACATTAATAGGCTTGGGGCTAAGAGCCACATACAGGGTGGAGAAGTCGGAAAACATTGCAAGACACAATCTCTTTGTGGGATCTGCTGTTTAAGAAAAATGTATTCATCTCCATCCTGGCCGAGGTGGACTTAACAAGTCATATTAACAATAAAAATTAAGGAGAGCTTAAAAAATAAGCTGTCCACCAGGAGTCATCAGGTCATAGTCTTGAAACAGTTTATATGACAGCTTTTTGAGGTGCAGTGTAGGTGTGTGAAGGTGAGCAGCATGCAAGCAGACTTTTTGCTCCTCTACAAACACTAGCAACAACCACCCAACCTGTCCAGTGATGCTGTTTGCAGTGACTAATCTGTGTAATCTCCAAAACCAACCAACAGGGCCAACCTTGGCCTCAGCACTGCATTGTCACTGTCAAACAAACAGTGTGTGGCATTGAACCAAGGCTGACTGTCTGCTCATGTATTGACTGTGTTCTTTCACCATAGATTGGTAGAAAAAAACACCCCCCCCCACCCCGCAAAATAATTGTGGAGGCATTAACTAATTTACACTTTTAAACTTACATTAACTTGTTTTGAAATCTGCACCACTTTTATGGTGACTCCAAAGTCCTGATTCAGACCTTTCACCGTTGAGAACTTTGATTCCCATCTGCTCAGTACAGAAAACAGTCCTCAGCTTACACTGATGAATAGATACCCCCCCCACACACCTTACAAATGTCAAACATTTAAAGAAACAAAGTAAGTCTGACACAGAGTAGATGCAAATGTTTATCACATGTCCACTAGGTGGCCCTGTAGTTATCTGGCCTGCACACTGAAGAAAGGAAGAAGTCTTTAAATTAGACAGCTCTAATAGAGAAAGAAAGAGAAAACTTACCCTCATTTTTACTCTTCTCCACTCCCTTGTTAATGCTGGCAGTCTGTAAGAGATGCACATTAGACCAGGTGTTAAATATGTATCCTTTGCATGCCTCTATACAAAATGTCATCATCATAAAACAAATCAAAATGTATCTCGTTAACTTTTACTGTACGTATGTAGGCCTAAAGGTTTTTATTTTCATCTCATTACGTCACAGTATGATTTAATGGGAAGCCAAATCCACAGCAGAGTGACAAAGCTTCCTAATCATAAAGACTGATATCGGAATACAATGTTTAAAAAAGGGTTAAGGTTACCCTAACTTGTTATAGACTTTCCATTCGATCTCTGCTTGTTAACAAGTTTATTCAGATGCATCAGGTCCGTCATTCAAGCTGCAAACACGCAGCTGAGGAGCAAGGCTGATGTACCTTCAAAATAAAAGCCCTGCAGCCTGTTGCGCAAACGGTTTAATCTAAGGTGTGCTGCCCAAAAGATTATTGATTTAAATTTAAAAAGGCATTCTATATTTGAAGTTGAAAGCAAAAAGTCTTAGCGATATTACAACAACTGATTGACTTTCTTTGTAGGCAAAAGGAAAGTAGCCTACAAATCACTCACAATTCACTCCATTCATGAAATTGCTTGACTATGGTTTAGTTTTATTCTGAAAGGAGTAACAGGAACCGGCCTTTGTTTTGATTGTTAAAAGATAACGTGACGAATCGGCATCCCTGGCAGACCTCCGTTCACCTTATGTGGCTGCTGTAACAGGCGGAGATATTGCGTGAGAAAGCAGAGCGGGATCGGCCTGTGTGGGAACGGAGTGGACATCCTGCAGGGCGGCAGGACAGGAGAAACCGGGTCTCAGCTTCCACACACTCCGGATCACCGTGAGAGAAAAAGACCGAGTGGGAATTAACCCTGCAGCTAAATAGCTGACTGACTGTACAGAGTCCAAACTACACTCCGCACCAACGTCAGTTCTCATGGAGGCGCACTAGGCAGAACTCTATGAAGAAATCTCACAGTTTAATGCACACTCTCCGGAAATATTGACCATATAACTAACTGAGAAACTTATGCGTAAGATTATCGTTTACTGTTTCATTCGGAATAGAGGTAATCCAGGAAGCACCATTCGTTTAGGCATAATTCACAACTTTTATGACTATTACACCCAGTTCAATGAGTCGTAGCCTACCATAGGCAAACCCAATTAAAGCTGCATTTCTATTCAACTAAGTAGCCTACGTTGAAAAATATATCTGCCAAATGTAATGATTGTTTTACGGAATCAAAATGAATATATTCATTTTGTGTATTTGTATTCCTACGTAGCTACGTATTTCACCAAGAGCGTCGCAGCCTTTAAAGCAAATCTTAACCTCACTGGTTTATAATTGCAGTCTGGCTTTACAATAAAGGGACATGTATGAGTGTTTTAACAAAATGGACAAAGTAAGACTAAGGGCTTATAGGTAGAGTACCGACAGAAAAGAAAATGCCGATATTAAAATTTTAATTTAGTAATAAAATTCCATGTACAATACACTTTCAGTAATTAGAATTTCCCTGTATGTGCAACGTTTTTCCCAAGGAATGTGATTAGGCATTTCTTTGCGCCACGTACAGTAGGATTCTAAAATGATAGATAGAGAACCGGTATGCGTTATAGACACGTGTGGATTATAAACAAACGTCACTGTTTATTAATTATTAATTAATTCATCATTATTAATTTTACTTAAACAAAAGGAAGTCAAACACTTACCTTTATAGTGGACAGGTGAAGAAGCGCTGCCAAAAGGATGTGTACCAAACTGACAACAAAGTTCATGGTTGTAATTCCGCACGATGAGCCTTAAAATCTCTACGGTCGTTTAAGAGTAAAAAAAAAAAAAAATCTGAAAATGTTACTAACAAAACAACACCCCACAGTCAAAAAAATGTAATAAATAAAAACCGCGGCAAATCTTGGCTAGAGCAAAAGCATATCCATATCTTCCACACGCATGTGGCACGTTCACAGGGACCCTTCCAGTGTCTCCCAGCGGCGCTCCTCTGGAAACCTTCCCATCCGACCAGCGTCGCTCATCCGCAGACAAAGGCAGTGTGATGGGCTCTGAAATCCACGCTGATCCGGAGCGATCCTCCAAAAAATACAGTAATAATGTTCACAGTGGAAACGGGCGGATCAGTTCATCAACTTTACACACCGGTGTCTTTCTTTACTCTCATTAATCCCACAACATGAAGGGTGTGTGTGGTGTGTGTGTGTACGTGAGTACAGCAGGCACTGTTTGCCGGTATAAAGTGATCCTTTTCCTTTCTTCCGCAAACCTCCCTTCTAGTGTTTCTTATTGAGTGTCCGCCCCTGTGCTGTCCCTCGGCTTCTCTTCTCTTTGTAAATGTGTCCTGCGGAACATCGACAGACAGCAGCTTGTCCCCTGCTCAGCAGCGGTACCGGTCTCTCTCGCGTTCTGTCTCCTCTGAACAAAACGCCCGGCAGACCGCAAGCTTCTTTCTGGAGGCGGGGCGGCTGGGAGGAACCAATGGCAGGGAGGGGAGGGGGGGGGGGGGTAACCTGCGTTACCTCACACACACACACACACACACACACACAGGAGAGGTTCCACTGATGCTTACTGTAATATTTAATGTAGGCTTGTTGAATTTGGCTGCATTTCCTTTAAACATAGTGGGAAGCATCGATGATCATCATTACAAGGGACTGAGATAAAAGAAAAAAATGAGAAAAAAGAATCATGTACTTTCCCCACTGCAATCATTTACTACATTTCCAAGGAAATGTTAAGAGCAGTGAGTGTAAGTACAGAGGCCCACGGTGTGCAGCCTGTACAGCAGCCCTGTGCTATAGTCGCACATGTGTAAAGTACCCACAAATTATAGGTAACACATGCCTATTACCAGGTTTCAATTACCATTTTTTTCTCTGTTCTTTCATTTCTGTCTATATGTTGCTGTTTTTATACCTTTAACTTAAGTCTCTCTTCATGTTTCTGTTACTTTATGTATATACAGTTTATTTCAAAAATATATAAATATCAATTATTTTTACATTTTTATCACGTAGTGTGTAATTCTAAACATCTCTGTGAATTTTTTTTTTTTACAAACCCCATAGAATTCTCCTGTGGTCCCCTTCAGTTAGAGGCCAGCTGGTGAACATACAGCACTGGAGCATTTAGCAGCTTCCCTCAGGAGTTGGTAAAGACCCAACCAGAGCTAAAAAAGAGTAAATATTGGACTAAGAGTCATCAGGTGGACACACAAACACCACTCGGAATCAATGATTATGTTGTTTTGTGTCTGCTGGGTGTGTGAAATGAGCAACTGTTTGTTCACCATAACTATTTTATTAGGTGTTAATGTCCTTGTCTTTGCAGCTTGTTGCGCTGCCCCCAAGTGGTCAAAATATCAGTTAATGCAAGGCAAGGCAGCTTTATTTAAATAGGACATTTCACAAACAAGGCAATTCAAAGTGCCTTACATAAGACATTAAAGAGTTAAAAAAATTAAAAACATCCCTTAAAGAGAATATAAAAACAGCTAAAACAAAATGAGACAAGTCAGGAACAAAAGTTACATTGCAGTGTATGAAGAACAGTCACTTAACCCTCGTGTTGTCTTCCCGTCAAAATTGAAAATCAACACTTTTGTTGACGCTTTTTGTTTATGTTTTTAATTTTTTTTTACTTTTTTGTTCTTTTTTTCAAAACTTTTGACCCTTTTTTTTCAATGTTTGTCATTTTTTTCTAAATTTTAAACACTGTGTAACACTAACTTTAATTTTACAGTTATTTTTGGAATTTATGATCCACAAACCTCATTTATAGGAAATTATACCTAATTTTTGAGTTAGAAAAATGCTATAAAATTGAATAAGACACCCCAAAATTAATGAAAGTGGAGATTTGTACTTGCCAAAGAGTGTAGTGTGGAATCAGTCATGTTATTTTGGGTAATTCCAATTGAGTAGTAAAAAAGAACACTGATATAGAAAAACAAGTCAATTCGACCCGAGGACAACATGAGGGTTAAGTAGCTTTTTACAATGGACAGTGTGTCACTACATGCTGCTATTCAGCAATAAATACTAAGATGCATGGCATTTTTTATTTTTTTGCATGTATATTTGCCCTCTAGTGGCCTGAAAGAGCCCTCACTGTCCTTACATCAAGCATCCTCGTCTGACGTTTTCTTCCTTCTGCCATATCACTTTATTCACTTTATTGTGTTAAACAAACAATCTCACTGACCTTGTAAAAATAAAAGATGTTATTGTTATAAATGTACCTGTTATTTGCGTAGCTTACCTGTTGATGGTGGATTTGTCCCGTGTATGCTGCCCATGTATATGTCATCAGACTGTGAAAACAAATATCCCACATATATGGGACAATGTAAATATGTAAATATCTCGGAATCCCAGCAGCGTGTAAAACAGTGCCCTGATCCAGGATCATGTACCTTACCTGACAGTGTGTATGGGGGCTCCTCTATGATACTGTAAGCACTTATAAAATTGGGTTCTCCTCGTGTTGTTCCAGTAAGAAGGGAATTGAATTCCAGCTCATTTCACCATCACTGATTGCTGAGCAACCCTTCCACTATACATTTCCCATCAATCTAAACTAGTTAATAATAATAAAAAAATTAATAATTTATACTCTTTATTGATCCCCTATGAGGAAATTACAATTTACACACTGTTGTTATTACACACAGGCCTGAAATACACACACACAGGTCCTTTACATGCACTAATGGAGGATGAGTGAGTGGGGTGACAGTGCTGAACAGGAACCCTGAGCACTTGAAGGGGGTTCGGTGCCTTGCTCAAGAGCACATTGAACTATATCCAGCTACCAGTCCATACACCATACTTTGGGTTGTACAAGGGCTTGAACCTGAAACCCTCTGGTCCCAACCAACGCCTTACAGACTGAGCTACTGCCACCCCAATGGTTTTCACTTTCATGACTCATATCTGGTATATTTTTACAGTTTTCCTGCTCATGTTATGTTTAACTTTATCATTCTGTTTTAACAAGGAACTACAGTGGTGTGAAAAAGTGTTTGCCCCCTTCCTCATTTCCTGTTCCTTTGCATGTTTGTCACAATTAAGTGTTTCGGAACATCAAACCAATTTAAACAATAGTCAAGGACAACACAAGTAAACACAAAATGCAGTTTGTAAATGAAGGTTTTTATTATTAAAGGTGAAAAAAAATCCAAACCATCATGGCCCTGTGTGAAAAAGGGATTGCCCCCTTGTTAAAACATACTATAACTGTGGTTGTCCCACACCTGAGTTCAATTTCTCTAGCCACACCCAGGCCTGATTATTGCCACACCTGTTCACAATCAAGGCATCACTTAAATGGAGCTGCTTGACACAGTAGGTCCACCAGAAGATCCTTAAAAGCTACCATCATGCCGAGACCCAAAGAAATTCAGGAACAATTGAAAAGAAAGTAATTGAGACTATCAGTCTGAAGGGTTATAAAGCCATTTCCAAAGCTTTGGGAATCCAGCAAACCCCAGTGAGAGCCATTATCCACAAATAGCGAAGACATGGAACAGTGGTGAACCTTCCCAGGAGTAGCCGGCCGCCCGAAATTACCCCAAGAGCGCAGCGACGACTCATCCAAGAGGTCACAAAAGACCCCACACAACGTCCAAAGAACTGCAGGCCTCACTTGCCTCAGTTAAAGTCAGCGTTCATGCCTCCACCATCAGGAAAGACTGGCAAAAATGGCCTGCATGGCAAGTTCCAAGGAGAAAACCACTGCTGAGCAAAAGAACATCAAAGCTCGTCTCAATTTCTCCAACACACTCTTGATGATCCCCAGACTTTTGGGACAACATCTGTTGGACTGATGACAAAAGTGGAACTCTTTGGAAGGTGTGTGTCCAAGTATATCTGGCGTAGAAGGAACACTGCATTTCATAAAAAAACATTATCCAACCGTAAAATATGGTGGTGGTAGTGTGATGGTCTGGGGCTGTTTTGCTGCTTCAGACCTGGAAGACTTGCCGTGATAAAAGGAACTATGAATTCTGCTGTCTACCAAGAGATCCTGAAGGAGATGTCGACCACCTGTTTGTGTACTCAAGCTGAACGAACTTGGGTTCTGCAGCACGCAATGATCCTAAACCAACCAGCAAGTCCACCACTGAATGGCTGAAGAAAAACAAAATGAAGACTTTGGAGTAGCTTAGCCAAAGTCCTGACCGGAATCCTATTGAGATGTTGTGGTATGACCTTAAAAAGGCCGTTCCAGCTCGCAAACCCTCTAATGTAACTGAATTAGGACAATTCTGCAAAGATGAGTGGGCCAATTCCTCCAGGACGCTGTAAAAGCCTCATTGCACGTTATCGCAATCGCTTGGTTGCAGTTTTGCTGCTAACGGTGGCCCAACCAGTTATTAGGTTTAGGGGGCAATCACTTTTTCACACAGGGCCATGATGGTTTGGATTTTTTTTCACCTTTAATAATAAACACCTTCATTTACAAATTGCATTTTGTGTTTACTTGTGTTGTCCTTGACTATTGTTTAAATTGGTTGGATGTTCCGAAACACTTAAGTGTGACAAACATGCAAAGGAACAGGAAATGAGGAAGGGGGCAAACACTTTTTCACACCACTGTATATCACATTAGCAAAATAAGATGAACTCTAAATGCTTTTTCATAAGGACTGTAAATTCCCATGTAAAGAAACACTATTACTATTCACTTCCTGGGAACATTAACATTAACCCTTAAATGCTTTCATTGAGTCTTTTGCAACCAGGGACTGTATTAAAACCTGAATTCATTGATTGGATTCAATCCAATTCTTTGTCTTTAACAATGTTTTGGTGTCAAAATATCCAAAATGATAAAACAGTATAACTATATTTCTGTTCATTGTCTATTTGTCATTAAATACATCTGATTTCCCAAAGTCTTGGAGATTCTCGGCATGCAGTGTTTGGTCCCCAGAGCCACCAACTTTAGCACAGCTAAAGGTGCGTTTACAAACCACTGATAGAGCTGACAGCCCCAAGCACCCACCTGGAAATGTTTGAAACATATTGGGAGCTGTCATGATGCTGGGATTGAAGTTTTGGTGTCATCTGTTTGAAGTACTACCCTTATTGGCTTAGTTTAAAATTAGATTTACCTTGAGATCAAACAGTTATTTATAACAGGAATTATTAGTGCAAGTAGCAATTCATTCAAGAATTGTTTCTACATACAGTGTGTGCTCATCATTTTGGATACAGTTGAACAATTATGCAATATTCATGTTAATATATTCAAAGTCTGCATTTATTGCAGAGGCACATTTTTATCAAAATAAATGAATCAGTCCGTTCAATCGTACAACCACAATTCATGCACATTGTCAGATTTACTCAGATTTACTCAGCAATCAAGAATGTGAGTTTGGTCAATCACTGTAGTTTTCTCTTTTTTTTGAGTTTACTTTTTTTAACATTATTTCATCACAAGTTTTCTATACAATTGTACATAGCACAACAGAGCTGCCATGTACATAAATACACAAGCATACCAATCACTGTAGCTTTTTGATCGAAAATAAGAATAAAAATTAGAACCAGGGTTTGCAAAAATCAATCCACCAACCCTTCAAAATTCTCTATAACTACAGTGATGACGTTTACATGCCCACTTATATTCCAAATATGTTCCGAAGTTGACACAGGTCATATAAACATTATATTCTAAATAAGGCCTTTTCCACGAATACAGCATTTTCCGATTGAGACTTGGGTTATGTTGGTATTTTAGAAGCAATTTTGGACATGTATACTGCACATTCGGAATATGTGTCTTAATCAGGATTTTTACCACTGTTTGTGACTCTCTTGCCTGTTTAGCTTATGGTCAGCGCTGTTCGTTGCTATGGTTGTTGTACACAAACCTACTACAGTTTGTAAGGCTGGGGTAGAGATGCATGCCCAAAAGGAAAGAAGGAGAAATATATCTAATTTTAAACATTATGAAAGAGTTGGAAATTAACAATTAAGTTTTTGGATATGCACAAACATTGGTGACCTTTTCGTGAAAGTTGAATGAAAGAGGCTGGAACACTTTGGAAAAATCCTGTTTTGCACGGTTTAATGTACATAGGAATATAAATGGAATATTTATTTTCATTAGCCATTTGAACAGCTTATTTGGAAAA
>NC_045744.1:32729185-32746440 GCF_008692095.1 Etheostoma spectabile | reverse complement strand
CTGAATAAGGTAAAAAAAAAAAAACATAATCAGTGTGGAGGACCTTGTTTCCCAAGAATGTGCTTGCCTTCAGGCTGCAGTATGTATTATTCAAACTAAGTTTTCCCACTAAACTATATCTAAGTTACTCAAACTGAAACATTACCAACCAATACTTAAAACAAAATAATTGGGATCATCAAATTTGTAGCACAAAGATCACCAGATTGACTATTTAAAAACAGTTACAGAAGCTTGTATGCAACCCCTGACTGTTTCTGAACTCACAGTTTCTTAGTGATGGTCGAGTGAAGCTTTGCGAACCACTGCCGTTATTTTCTGAGCTCATGAGATGGCGCTCTCTGTTCAAAGACAAAGGTTAAATGAATGGCAATTCAGTGTGTTTTCAACCCTTTGTTGAACAGAGCATCTAGTGAACTCAAAAAATTAAGACGGCGGTTGGCGAAGCTTCATTTGACCATCACTACTGTTACTCACTGGATTATATTGCTTATGTTTAGGAGTAAGCTCTTCTTGTTGCAATTTTTCATGCTTGAAACTGAATGCACATAGTGCACCTTTCCGCTCTTCAGGGTGGCCGTACATCAGTCCGTAGGGAGTGGGTTGGGAACCGGAGGGTTGCTGGTTCAAGTCCTTGTGTGGACCAAAGTACAGAGGGTGGATAAGTAGCTGGAGAGATGCCTCTTCACCTCCTAGACACTACCAAGGTGCTTACGAGCAAGGCACCGAACCCCCCTCAACCGCTCAGTGAGTGGGCCACTCACTCTAACATCTTTCCATTAGTGTGTACAGGACCTGAGTGTGTGTGTGTGTGTATTTCAGACTTGTGTGTAATAACAACAGAGTGTAAATTGTAATTTCCCCATAGGGGCTTAATAAAGAGTATAAACTATACATTTACTGTTTCTCAAACGTGTTTTACAGATAATTTGTTTGTTGTTTTATTATTTCCCCGCCTTTTTATTAATCTTTCCAATACAAAGTTTAAATCTAAATAAGTGAAAAAAATAAAATACTTTTAAATAACATTAAATCAGACTTTCAACAAGGTGAGTGAAAAGTGAGGAAATAATATTGTAATAGAGTAGTAATGGAGTAGTAAAGATTCCCAGGATCAGCTTAGTCTTTTTTTTTACATTCTCCCTATGTCTCTTTTTTCCTTTTTCACTTCCAACTAAGCGGACTAAGGGCGTTATCTCTTCCAGTTAAACCAATCAGATCTTGCCACGACCTCTGGGAGCCAATCATCTTGTCAAACTTTAAAACTGTTCTCTTCTCCCATTTAAAGCTTTTGATTGTTAGTCTCCACATCCTGGTACATTGATTGTTGGTCTCGACATTCTGATGTATAGTGGCACATATCAGCGCAAAACAGGTGTTGTCCCATTGCGTTCAAAGAAGCCACAACATCTCTACCCCACCCCACCCCCATCTGAGCTCCAGCCGAGTCTGGCTTGTTCCCATTCAGCTTGGCCCATCACAGAGATGGCTCACTGGTTCAGTGAAGCCACTCCACATAGTTTCCATGGTTCCTGCCCTCACTAGCCCCCTTCTTTTTCTTGTTGTTGTCTTTTCTCCACCCTGTCTTATGTGAGATGAGATTCACACCATGAGCAAAGGGACAACTCAGCACTTTATTGTGTTAACAAGCTACCCTGAGCTTTGAAAGAGGTTCCTAGATCAGTTTAACCAAAGATTGTGCTGTCTGTCCAGTCTAACACATCAAATACTGAAGGCATGTTTTTGAGGTCTTTACAATTCAATTCAATTTTATTATAGTATCAAATCATAACAACAGTTATCTCAAGACATTTTACAGATCTAGATCACACTCTATAATTTATAAAGTCCCAACAATTCTAGTAATTCCCCCAAGAGCAAGCATGCTGGGACAGTGCGACCATTCGGAGTGGCGGGGAAAAACTTCCTTTTAGGAAGAAACCTGGGCCAGACCCAGGCTCTTGGTAGGCGGTGTCTGACCGGTTTACAATGAGATAAAACACACACAGATATTGTAAATGAGATATACTTCGGTTTATCTTTGTCAAGAGAGTGAAAAAAATGTTTTTAATAAAATGTATTCCTGTGACCATGACATGATTGTGTAAGAGAAAATTCCTGGCTAACAAATAGAGCAGCTAAAGACACATATAAAACAATATTGCCCTCATGAAACCAGATAAAACTCAAGCCATTAGTGTGCTTCAAATAAAGAGCATTGTGAAGAGCAACTCAAAAGAGCAATGTGTACTAATACTAAAAAAAGTGTTTTTTATATGACTATTAAAAAAAGTCATGTAAAAACATAAAGCAGGGTGTGATTGCCAAGACTTGTCACTTGATTTATGAACATTTGATGAACATTTTCCTCAAGAGTTTATGATCTTAATTGCTAGTTTTAAGTCTTTTTCAACACAGGATGATGATCATTTAGTAAATTATTGTCCCATTTATTTTAAAATATACAATAAAGCAGGAAATGCTTCATGGCGTGGCTACACCCCAACCTGTCAATCATGATAGAGGCTTAGCAATGCATATCCATGGCCTTTTGTACGTAAAAAACGTTTTTTGGGTGTTGTCCATGTTTTTATCATAATTTGTTTGTTTTCACTTCATCAAAGTTACTTTAAACTTTTTGTCTAAAATGTCTTCATTTTGTCAATCTTTTATTGTTAAGCATTGGGTAGCACCTTGCCAACCAAAGCTAGCTAGCTAGCACTAATGTTACCTTGTAACGTAAGGGAAGGTCTGCCAATCGGCCAGTATTTTCCAAATATGATCACAAAATTACAAGATGGCGGCAACCAAACGCCAGTCTCAAGGCTTCAAAACCAGGACCCACAAAGTAGTCGGCTTGGCCAGCGGAGGTCTCTAGTTGAACTTTTTTGGCTTCACTGAGCAACTCACATAGGAATAAACGGGCTTCCAACTCCAATGCTGTATCCAAAACTTATTATGCATCTATGTTCAAAACGGTAGTCCGCAAACCAATGGGTTACTGACAATACGTCCATAAGTTTTCTGTGTGGTAAGACCATAGAAATAAAATGGATAAAAAGGATGTTCAAATTCAAATCAATGTAAAACAATGGTCAGAGCGGCAGCCGTTTATATATGTATCATTGCTATTGCAATGGACTGACATCCGTGTAATCACCCGTATAAACCAAGTTGCGGCAAAAGTGAAGTTTGCATTATTGCCAATCCAGGAGTAAATTTGTAAGATTACCAGGGACAGAGAGTCAAATTTAACAACCTAATACTTCATTCACACACTCTTGTCACAGCATAGGAAAGTGCATTACTATTGCCAGATGAGTCAACTTTGTTTGGCTCGTTTTCTGGACCGGTGTGGCGTGGGGGGCATGGCAGAGTTAACAAGCTAGCCAGTTGTGGCTGGCTGGCTTGCTGGTTCCGACGTAGTTTAATCACCATGACGACTATCAACAATCGGCATTTTGTTCTACAATAGTCAAATGACCACGGAAATCAGCTCAATATTCTTTCTATCCAATTTAATTTCTATGGGTGGGACACCAGCACAATAGTTTTTGGAGCAATATATTCTCATTTAGGGGTTTGGGCTCTACCAAACAATTGAACAAACCAATATAAAAGGGTTTAAGCCAACCACAGCCCTTATACTGCCTAGCAGTAGCTAGATGGCAATTTCAGCTACTACTTTACTCTAAATTGCAAATACCTCAACTATTGGATGGATTTGAAAATCCTATAGACATTTGTAGCGCCTGGTAGATGAATGACTTTAGTGAAAGCCTGACTGTTCATCTACTACCACCAGCAGCTCAAGGTTTTACTTTATTCTTTGAAATACCCACTAGACAGAATGGCCCAAAATCTAGTTCATCCTTACACATCCATGGCGAGTAACTACACCCAGGCAAAAAATCCTAATTCGGCTGCCTTTTAATGACAGGGATCGCAAAGGGTGTCCAAGGGGACATATTTGTGTCAGACGGCCACACTATCATTGTTACTTTAATTTTACATTGATCTTTTTATCTCATTTAGACATCATACATTATGAAAGTATAAGAGTACAGTGTCAGTGTAAGTTCAGGAGCCGTTCAGTAGCCCTTGATAAAACCTGTCCCTTTTTTATTATATACTGTATATTTTCAATATCATTCGAAATAATTGTTTTATTTATTCATTCAAATTTATCAACAGTCAGTTGTCTACATTCAAATATTGCATTATGACTTGCTAAGGACTCTAAATAAACTTACTTTTGACTTACAAAACAGTGACTTGGTCCAAACTCTGTAGTACCTAAACCAAATCTGGAAAAATAAACCAACTCTTAGAGCAGCTCATATGACAAAGAACAACTTTTCTTGGCTAATGTTTGATGAGCAAAGGTAAGGCAGAGAAATATTCCACATGGAATGTGCACCACTCACTCCATATTCATTTACCCAAGGGCAGTGGTGCAGTAAGACAGGATATTACTGAATGATGTAGTTAGCTGTGAGTCACATCACATGGCTCTATTATTTAATATCCCGTACTGTCTAAGAATAATTATGGTCATCTACAGTACATGTGACTAAGAATCCACCGTTGATCATTGCCTAACCCTTACCAAGTGTATCAGAAAACACATAAATATATAATATATTTTCATAACCATCATGGGTTGTTGGGACAAAAAAACTATTTTATGTTTAAGTATGATGATTTTAGAGATGATATTGTGATAACATTGTAACAATACTGTTACGGTTAAAATACGATTATTTTACGGCCCACACCTTTTTCATCGACTTGGCATAGGCAGATGGCTCTTAATATTACAATACATATCAGCTTCAGCTGCTGTTGCTGTTGGGAAAAGAGACAGTCAGAGGCGCAAATAATCCCAAATTGAACCAGAATCTAAGAAATTAATCAATTTTAGCTGTAGCTTGTATTAATAGTTTAAAAGGTGTTTTTGTTACCCCATCATGGGCAGCGTAGGTGCAATTGGTTATTTAGATAACTTGTTTGAGCTATTAGGAATTATCAAATATAATATTAAATAATATGTCACGTCCTATCCGTGACTCAGGCATTAGTGTTTGCTTTTTTGGTGTTCTGTGTGTGTGGGAGTGTGTGGGCAGGCGTGGCTTTCTCCAGGGCACCTAGGTCTCCAGCGCAGCTGCAAGTGATCTCCTAATCAAGCTTCAGCACAAGTACTCCTGAGATCCAGGTAGCCAGCATCAGAGTCAACGTCACCTACGCTACCTGCTACTCCACCAGCCCTGTGTGTCGTGCCTGCCTGGCCTACCTCCACTCCTCCTACCAATTGGACTACCACCTACCTTTGTTGCAATATTTCTGTCCAGCTGAGCATTCATTAAAGACCTGTTACTACCGCAAATCTCTAGTCTGTGTCCGCTCTTGGGTCGACACCTCAAAGACACAACATAATGACTTACTTTCTCAGAACATTTAGCACCAAAACAAGCAAGTTTCACTCAAACATAAAATATAGAATTACAACATCAGCATTTAGTTTAGTTTTCAAGTTGGCCCCGAAATACAGCGAATTATGATAATGAAGCTGGGACAAGATTTTGCTTGAGATAAGAAATATTTGACCTTTGCAATATTTCTAAGTTAGAGAAAGACAGATTGTATAACCTTTTTGATTCAAAACAAGTCAAAACAAAGCTCACATTCAAAAATTAGGGCAGAGTGCTTTCCATTAGACTGCAGGTTCCCAAGATTTTGGGGAGCTGAATAATAAAAACACTTCAGATTTTTGAATCTTTGAGCTGGAGGGAGTTTTGTGACATCCAACATTTGATCAGATAGACATCAAATGAGAAAAGTAGTCTTGTTTTGCTACCAGTCAGCAGAACATAAAGTTGTGTGTTGTCTGCATAACAGTGGAAATTAATATATTTACAAATCTGACCTTACGGACACATGTAAATAGATAATAATAAATTCAAATCTGACCTCTGGCCCTTTGCTGTGTGTCATCCCCCCATCCAGGGCCTAAAATTAACACCAGACCCCCGACCAAATGCGGGTGAACTTTTCAATTGGCGGGTAACACTGTCAAACTACGCAAGAGTACACAGTTGCTTACAGGCCTGGACCAATCAGGGGCCAGCTTCACTGGAAAACATTGTCTGACAGCTTGGGCCGCCTATTGCATTTTCATTACTCGCAACAATCATAGCAGTCACAAGTGCAACCACTGATCAAGCGGGAGTGAGAACGGATCAAATTAATTTCCTTGATTCTGATATGAAGACGAGGCCTTTTTATCTCTACTTGAGCGCCATGATCAGGTGCTGACGCAACTGGCCGATGGACTGGCAAAGGACAGGAAGCAAAAAAGAACTAAGGCGCATGACAAAGGCCCCTGCTTCATTGGCTTCCATTGGCCTGGGGTGAAGGCAGGCAAGGAGGACAAATGTTTAGGGATGCTCAATACGGCAGAGGACTGGAAGATGAGAGTCAACCTCGGAACGCAACTCAAGTTTCCAGAGGAGATTGTCGTCACAAGCCTCCAACCAGATATCGTGCTCTGGGCCCAAGCAACATGGCAGGTGACCCAAATAGAGCTGACGGTACCCTGGGAGTTAAGGATTGAGGACGCACATCAATGCAAGTTCGGGAAGTATCAGTCCCTCATCTTTGAGAGCCAGCAGAGGGTTTGGTAAGCCTGGAATCTACCGGTGGAGGTGGGTAGCAGGGGGTTCCCGGGATAGTCATTGCGGAGAGCATTGGGGATGCTTGGGATTAGAAGGGGCAACCTGCAATAACCTGGTGAACAACATATCAAACCAAGCAGAGACAGCGCAGATGGCTGTGGTTAAAGAGGCTGGCAGGAGGGGGGGCGGGGGGGGTCAGAGCTAAGTGGTGAAGTCCTGATTGGTGGAGGGAGCAGCTCCACAACGCTGGTTCTTAGTTGACCACTTAGGGGAGCGACTTCTATGCTAGCCACACCACATAAGGAGCAGGACAAAAGTCCTGCCAAGTGCACCGGCTGCAATATATCCTATCGTTTAGAGACATCGTTTTATCATTAAAGAATCTCATGAAGTCGTCACCACTCAGAGGAATAGATGCTGTACTCTCTGTCAGCCTGTCTACAAGTGCTGAAAAGAAACCTTGGGTTGTTATTATTTTCTTCTATTAGTGATGATTAATAGTCTGATCTGGCATTTCCGAGGGGCTTCTTCTAGGTTTTCAGACTGTCTTGCCAATCCAAACATAATTCTTCCAATTTGGTGGAACGCCATTTACTCAGAAGTTTTTCCGAGGTTTGTTTTAATTTGCGAGTTATATCAAGGTGCTAGTTTCTTTTGCTTCATCATGTTCTTTTTGAGAAGAGCAACAGAGTCTAAAGTTGTCTGTAGTGCAAAATTACCAATTTGGGAGGGACTAAAGTTAACACAAGAGTCCTCTGTTAGATTTAGGAATGGCATTGAATTAAATGCTGTTGGAATATCTTCCTTAAATTTAGCTATAGTACTGTCAGATAGGCATCTAGTGTGGAAGCATTTATTTACTTTAGTATGGTTGGGTAGTAAGAATTCAAAATTTATTCGAGAATGGTCTGATAATAAAAGGATTCTGCGAAAATATTATTAAATCTTCAATTTTGATGCCATGTGTCAGAAAGAGGTCAATGGTGTGGTTAAAACAGTGCATGGCCTTATGCACACTCTGACTGAAGCCAATTGTATATAGTAGTGAGTTGAAAGTAACGCTAAGGCTATTGCTGGAGCTCGCTGAACAAAAAAAAACTATAAATGGCTGTAGTGTTTTCCATGTTGGATGTAGAAGGTTAAGGACAAGGCTTTCATACGAGTTATAATTTAGTTTAGGTTTAGGATTAATTAACAGGTTTGAATCAAAGATGGCCGCAACTCCCTCTCCTTTGTCAGAGCCTCCTGGAATTTGAGTATTAATATGACTGGGTGGAGTGGCTTCATTTAGACTAACATATTCTTCATGGCCCAGCCATGTTTGAGTAAAACAGAATAGATCAATCTGATTATCTTATATCAGATTGTTAACTAGTACTGCTTTAGAAGACAGACATCTAATATTAAATATTGTATATCTAATTTTCCTATTCTGTTCTATCATTGCAGAGGTAGTTTTAACTCCAACTAGAACTACAAGCAGTTATGATGGCGTCCAAGCCCTTGATGCCAGTTGCCCCCAACGGCCTGGAGAGCAAAAAAGGAACCCAAAGCCTGACGTGGTGAGGCAAACATCAGTAAATATAGAGAGGTGTGAGCTGCAAGGTCTGCGGTACATTGCCGTGTGTGCCGTGTGTGTGTGTGTGTATGTGTGTGTGTGTGTGTGTGTGTGTGTGTGTGTGTGTGTGTGTGTGTGTGACTTCACCAATTCAAAAACACACTAAACACTCCTACTACCACTCACTTTTCATACACTCCGGCTCCAACAACCCCAAGGGACTCTCTGGCTCTACAATAAACAAAGTTCTTCACCCCCCCTGACAACATTCCTACACCCTTCACAGTGGACAAATGCAACTCTTTTTTTTCAATCCAAAATCAACATCATTTACAACAACTTGACCATCGCCCCTCCTCCTTCAACCCCCCATACACACACACACACACACACACACACACACACACACACACACACACACCTACACCTACACCTACACACACACCTACACACACACACACACACACACACACACACACACACACAGCAATGCCACACAAGCATTTATGTTGTCTAAAACAGTTCTATATATTTGGAGTCATCCAGTGCAAAAACTTAACATAATAAACTCATATGAATTAAAATAAAAGACAAATTATTTACATTTCTTACATACAGTGCATCAATCTAGGATGTAACAGTGGAATTATATTCTTTATTCAAGAGCGCATTGCTTCAATTTGAGAGCATTTCTCACTGATATTAGGTTCAGATTTTGTAATAAGTTCACTGCAAACCTTGCTCTCACACTCAAATAGTCACTGCTCGCACTTGGATTTGCTCTGCTTGTGCTCAAACGTTCTAGCATATAGCCTAGCTTGATGACCATAAACAAATAGATTTATATATTTATTTATTGTTTACCTAGATCACATATGTACATATGATGGACAGTATGTATATATGTGATGAACCCCCTTTGTATTTTTTTCTCGTTTGGTTAACCATGTACTTGGGATTCGGCTAATTTCCTGTTAGAGCCAGTAGTAAAACCTAAATTGTAATATAACTGTTAGGACACAAGAAACTGCACTGTTTGTCAGTTTTTGCATCACTGTTGTGTGTTGTTCATCAAAATTTGGTCTTCATTCCTTCATATAATGTTAGTCTGGAAATGATGAATTCTTATCAGTCTGTTTAAAAAGTTGTAACGTTAAAGGTCCCATGGCATAAAAATTTTACTTTACGAGGTTTTTTAACATTAATGTCCGTTCCCTTAAACTTATTTGCAGAAATGGGCAAGGCCTAAATCCTGTGATTCAACTTGATTTAAGGAACATGTAAGGATTTCTAATGTGCAATGAGTATTTTGGGAATTATAGGCAAAACACGTTTGATGTCATTATGGCGCCAGCTAGTGGTCAACATGTGTATTCTTTGGTAGGTGAGGTCCATGACCTATTGTACATCTACCCTGTAAATTTAAAGTTGCTCACATTAGTGTAAGTGATGAATCCAAATGTGGGTCCCATAGGCCACGCCCACTTTGACTAATCAGTACCCCATTGTAGGGGTGGCATCAGGAGTGCCTGTATGGTACCCTCCAAATGTCGTAAATATCAGATGAGCCGTTCATGAGATATAAACTTTTGGTACTTGTAGCATCCCCTAGTGGCCACGTTTTGTAAAATGTGTGGGGGACCTTGATAACTTTGTGTCAAGTTGGTCTGGAGATGCTACGTGCTAAATTTCATGCAGATTGGTCCCACGGTCTAGGAGGAGTTTGGCAAAGTAGGTTTCCGATAAATCACGTTTTTTCACTCAGAAAAATATAGCTGGAAATGGGTGTGGCCTATATCAGGAGAATCAGTTGGATCCAGCAAATACGAGGGTATTTGGCTTTTGAGTGTACGGTTTGGGAGTTATAGGGCCGAACACGTTTTTCTGCTATAGCACCACCTAGGGGTGGAAGTGGGTCAATCGTTGCGCTTGAAGTCCTTGCAGGGTTCTGGACCAGACCTGAAAATGGCACCCCCCACCATGTATGGTTTAGGCTGTAGTGGGAGTGTTAGGCGGAGAAGAAAACTGGAATAAAATAATCCTTAGAAAAACAATCGGGTTCCACAGCCCTGCTGTGTGAACCGCGTAGCTTTGGGTTCTCCCACCCCTCGGGCTTGGACTCCTAATTAGGTTCTTAAGTATAGCTCCTCTTTTGTTTACCCTTGATTTAACTGATCTGAGTCAGGGGATAGTCTCTCTAGTGAAATCCTTTCATACACACAAGTGAAAAACTCTCATAAACATCACTAAAACGCTTTCATAAACACTACTGAAACACACTTACATGCTTTACTGAAACATCCTCAGATACACTATTAAAAGTAAATTCCTGTTTCAGTTGTGCATATGACAGTGATTCAGTATTGCGCTTGAGACGGTTTCAGAAGCATTCATGAGTGTTTCGGTAGTGTTTTTGAGAGCGTTTTAGTAGTGTTTATGAGTAATTCAGTTGTGTGTGTGTGTGAGGTTTCAGTATAGTATGTGAGAGTATGATTTTTCACTAGTGTATGAAAGCATTTCACTAGAGTGTGTGAGAGCATTTCACTTGTACGTTTGTTAGGTAATTGTAAATAATGTCCCAGATGGCCCCTCATAGAATTCACCTTGGCAGTCGTAGTTTACTTCTCTACTTCTGTTCACTGACTTTGTATCAAAGATATTTTGCAATGTAGACATTTTTGTTAAGTTAAAAGTAAAGTTAGCATTTTAAGAGGGCATATTCAAATGAATTTACTTGCATAATATGCATGCATGACATACTGTACATGCATTAACATACATACATTTAAATACGTGATTTTCTAACCTGTGTTTAATCAGGCTTCGTATAGCCTACAACCCACGGCCTCTGAAGAAATCAAACAAACTTTGTCCTTGTGCACACACCACTTAATTTCCCTGCAGTCTCTCGCGGCTGAAGGTAATGAAGATTAAGCAGCATGTGACTCTTTGCATGCAACTCTGTTAAATTTCACTTGAAGTTAATGAATGAACAAACAGTGTGAGTCATGTGTAGCCTGTAGATTGTATACTGTATGTGTTGCTAAGTGGGCTACAACTCCTTAACCTGTATGAGGGAACATGCCATTCTTCCCTCACTGTGGGTTCCAAGCAGTTATCAAGATCCTTCTCCAGACTTTTATCGCAAATAGTCTGCTCTTTACTTTGTTGCGTCTCTGAAATGTCTGATACTGTGCCAACTTGTACAAGAGGCAGTCCTCTGTATCCCCAGACGGTCTAGGATACGTACTGTACAAACTGTGTTCATGAACTTGCAATAAGTTATTGTATAACAAGTTATGCTTTAAGCTGATATCACTCATCTCCATGACAGCGTCTAGACCAGCTGCTTTAACCCAAATGCCGCCTTACCCAAACTCAGGCATGAGAATCAGGTCTGCACTGTTAGCACCTTTTGGAGATCCTTGCCCCACCCAACACCCTCTTCTAATGTAATTTTAAAGGCTCACACTGAGACACGTAAGACCTCTCACATGCTTTCTGCCTAAATATTTAGTCTGGATAGAACTTGAAGGGGAGTCACAGTGATAATATGTGCACAAGAAGAGGCCATCAAATCATATTAATGCAGTAGGATGGGAGGGGAGCGAGGGAGGACAGCGAGGAAAGAGCAAGAGGGGTGAAAGATGTGAGAAAGTCCCTCTCTGATGTGATGTAACTTAATCTGGAAGGATGAGGAGGACACCAACACGCTCTTTTAGTTTTCAGAGCTTTAGGCTTTAATTGAAGAATAACAAGTGAGTGTGTCTGCCGCCATCCTTCCTGTAGTTTCTGCTGATGCCACCAAAGCCCAGTGGGTTTTCCATGAGGCACAACACTTAATGAGCTTTTTTCCTGTTTCATCAGTGTTAACGCCTAAACTTAATACACCCAGATTTTCACATTTCAGGTTTCCATGTGTTTCTGGAATCCTTTCCTAAAACATTTTGCCATCTTGGATAGCTAACATGGGATGCCCCGCTCCATCATAGTAGTCAAAGTTCTTTTATAAGAAGATGGGCTTTTTCCATAGGACATCTGAAGACAGCAAAGGAGGGGGGGGGGGGGGGGGGGGGGGGGGGGTGTGCACAGGGTACCCCCCAGGATTCTTCAAGTTACATTTCAGACTTTTTAAGACCTTTTTAATACCACTAAGGATGAAATTTAATGGCAACATCATGGCCATACAGTATAATGAAAATCAGTGTGGATTTTAGGCCTGAGAAAAAAATTATTTACCTAGTAAACTTACCTGAATTTAATAAAACATATTATTATAATCCTCAATAATCATATTTAATTCACAATAACTTTGTATGCTGTGTTTAAAATAGGATAATAAAATATATATAAAATGTTTGGATTTTGAGGTGTTACAATTAATTTCTCCTTGGCTAGATAAGATAGTATATAATGTAATGTCATGCCAATTGCTTTAGTTATTGTTGCAACCCATTCTGCTTCTGCATCTAAAGGCTGCTTGAAAGCTTACTCTATAATAAAACACCACGTTGCGCCGTTATTATTATATATACCCATGTGTCGCACACACCGCGCACACTGTAAGAGAAACACACTGTCTTAGACAGTACCTGTGCTGTCGTATTACATCCAAGTCACATATAACATTAATTTATGACGTTCTGTGAAAATAAAGGCCTACAAATGCCCCAAAAAAGAATTTGAAAAAATACTTTCTGAACTACATTTATGACTTTTAAGGCCTTATTTTAAAAATATGTAATGTAAGCCTTTCTAAGAATTTTAAGACTCTGCTGGTAACAAAGGGCCGAAGGCGGGAATCAAACCCGACCGACTGCAGTAAGGACTGAGACACAGCACATGGGGTGCATGCACAACCAGGTGAGCTACCTGGTAGGGGTGATCCGAGTATCCGGCTGAAACGAGTATCCGGTACTGATAAAGCACTTTTGCCGAGTACAAGTATTATCCGAGTAATATGAGTCAATAACCGTGCTCGGATTGAATAAAACTCCTCAACTGGCCGCGCAGCGTTCTGTGATAGTCGCAGCCCCCCCACCCCCGCCTACAAACCCGCTCGGATCAATCACACACACACACACAGAACATGGAGAAATGCGCTCTCTATCTCTCTCTCTCTCGCTCGCTCGCTCGCTCCCGCTCCGTCAGGCAGGCAGTCGGGTCTGCGGATCTGTTCCGTTAACGTTTAGGGTTTCTTCAGCTTCAGGTTGTTTTTAACTTCGGTTTGTAGTCCTTACATAGTAACCAGTAGATTTCTGGTGAAGTGGGGTTGTGGCCTTACATAGTAACCAGTAGATAGGTGAACGGGGGGTTTGTAGTCTACATAGTACCAGTAGATTTCTGGTGAAGTGGGTTTCAGACATGCTGCTTGGTTTAAATGCAACTCCCGTTGCGTCTCTGCCATCGGAGATTTTTTTTTTTTTTACTGTCAGCTGCCCCGCCCCTCTTTCTGTGTCTCTTCTTACTCACATACACCCACACACACACACACACACACACAACACAACACAACACACACACACACACACACACACCACACACTATACCTGGGTGTGAATAAAAAATAAAAAAGAACCAAAAAAAAAAAAAATCACACTGATAAATATAAAAAATAATAAAATAAAAAGTTAAAAAAAGAAAGTTATATGAGTATGAAAACTCTGTTTCATCATTTTACTTCATAATTGCAACCGCATGTGTGAGTTCATTGTTGCAAACGTTCTGTATATAGTTTGTTGTTACCATGACAACCCCATTGATCTGAACTCAATGCTGTCATGTAAATAGTTTCAAATCAGCAATAAATAAAAATTTTGATCAACTCATATCAATTGCATGCTTAAATAACATACCGGTTAAAGCCCCGCACATTTCAAGAGAACCCGACCACTTCCGGGTTAAATCCGACCACTTCCGGTTTAGGCCCCGCCCAGTCCAAGTATGGATCCGGATAAGATATTCATGTGGTAAACAGATACAGATACGATAATGCTGTACTCGCTCATCCCTACTGAGGAGGCATATGAAGAAGCGAGCAACTTCTATGAGGTGGAGTGCCAAACACCTGGCAATGAGACAGAAGAGTTTCTTGATGGATATGAACAGATACTGAACCCGACACAGAGTCAGACACAGAACAAGGCACTTTGCAGGAAATTTGGCTGCATGGGCAGTTGAGCATAAACATCATCACAATGCACTGAATTCATTGCTTGCACACCTGGACAGCACCATCCACTGTTACCAAGTGACGCTAGAACTTGTTGGTACACTGCGGTCCAGCAATATCTTGTCCTGGAAAAAGCTGGTTTTACCATTTTGGTACCTGGAGTCACTTTCAGTGGTGTTAAAGAAACACAAATAACTGTTAGAGGATAGTTCTCTTGATCCTTTGTCTCTTTAGGTTAACATTGATGGGCTGCAGCTTTTCAAAAGTTCAATGACACAGTTCTGGCCCATTCTTGGGGTTATTCAGAATCTTCCACAACATGACCTTGTTGTAATTGGTCTTTTCTGTGTTGCAAAAAAAAACCAACAATCTGGATGAGTTCATGGAGGATTTTGTTGCAGAGATCAATGAACTTGAGAGAGATTTTGAGTTTGACAGGGTCACACACTAACGTTCAAGCTGGCGGCAATGGTGTGTAATGCTCCTGCCCGGGCTTTTGTTAAACGTGTCAAAGGTCACTCAGGATATCACGGGTGTGAGAAGTGCACAAAAGACGGTCTGTGTGTAGAAACTGTATGTAGGTCACTTTTCCAAGGATAAACATGCCTGGAAGGACAGATCAAGACTTCTGTGACAGAAAAGATGAATACAATCACCTAGGGACTTCCCCTCTTGAAAACACATCACTTGGGATGGTTTCTGGATTTCCCCTTGACTACATGCATCTTGTGTGCCTGAGTGTCATGCGCTGTCTACTTCTCCTGTGGATCAAGGGTCCCCTTACGTGTAGGCTGCCTACATTTCTAGTAAACAAACTCTCACAGAGGCTTGTAGAAGCTCGTCATATGGTTCCCATTGAGTTTTCCCGCAGACCTAGGACAGTGGCAGAGATTGATCGGTGGAAGGCAACAGAGTTTAGACAGTTTTTACTGTATACTGGTCCAGTGATTCGGAAAGACATTGTAAGCTCTGCTGTATACCACAACTTTCTGTTACTTGTCATTGGTATCCATTGGTATTGATATCAATCACACACACACACAGAACAAGGAGAAATGCGCTCCCTCTCTCGCTCTCTCTTGCTCTCTCTCTCTCTCTCTCTCTCGCTCTCTGTCGCTCCCACTCCCGCTCCGTCAGGCAGGCAGTCGGGTCTGCGGATCTGTTCCGTTAACGTTTAGGGTTTCTTCAGCTTCAGGTTTGTTTTTAACTTCGGTTTGTAGTTCTTACATACTTAGTAACCGGTAGATTTCTGGGGAACGTGGGATTTCAGACATGCTGCCGTCGCGTCTCTGCCATCTGTCAGCTGCCCCCCGCCCCCTCTCTCTCTGTGTCGCTCTCTTACTCACACATACACACACACACACACACACACACACACACACACACACACGCACATATACCTGGTGTGGAAATAAAGAAAATAAAAAAGAACCAAAACTCAAAATCAACTCATATCAAAACTCAAAATCAACTCATATCAATTGCATGCTTAAATAACATACCGGTTAAAGCCCCGCCCATTTCAAGAGAGAGATCTCAGTGCGTGCAGGTAGATGGTCTCACTTCTAGTCCTCTTGCGGTATCCAAGGGGGTGCCCCAGGGGTCAGTGCTGGGACCACTCCTATTTATATTATATATCAACATTCTTGATCAAAATGTCTCCAACGCTAATTTTCATTTCTATGCTGACGACACTGTAATATACTGCTCTGCATCTACACCAAACCAGGCACTTTGTCAGCTTCAACTTGCATTTGATACTGTACAGCGTACCTTGTTTGATTTAAAACTTGTTTTGAATGACGACAAAACGAAACTCATGTTGTTTTCTGGTGCAAAATCAAAGTCACGGAACCTCCCTCCCATCATTACTTCTCAGGGCTCCGAGATTGAGTACGTATCTCAATACAAGTATCTTGGTATCCTAATTGATGATTCTCTTTCTTTTAAACCTCACATTCAGCAGTTGGTGAAAAAACTGAAGCTGAAGCTGGGTTTTTATTTTAGAAACAAGGCATGTTTTTCCTTTAAGGCCAAAAAGAGACTTGTTGCTGCCACTTTTATCTCAGTGCTGGATTATGGCGATGTTATATACATGCATTCGTCAACTCAAAGCTTGAAACTTTTGGATACTGTTTACCACGGAGCTTAGGTTATCACTAACTTTAGAGCCCTTACTCATCAATGTTCATTGTATGACCGGTTGGGTTGGCCTGCATTGTCCCCGTAGACTTAACATTGGTACACTCTAATTTATAAGGCTTTGGGTCTTCCCCATACCTTCAAACCTACATCATAAAGAAAGGTACAGGAAGATATTGTCTTCGTTCTGATGATTATACTTTATCTGTCCCTCAAGTCGGACTGAATTAGGAAAAGGGGCGTTTAAGTACGCGGCCCCCTATGCTTGGAATCAGCTGCAAACTGTCCTGAATTTCAGGAGATGGTTCACTGGTGCTTTTAAAGTCTTTTAAATGACATGGAGGCTGAACACACTGGCTGTAGGTTATGATTGATAATTCTGACGATCCTGTTGTTATTCCATATGTTGAAATTAGATATTTTATGACCTTGTTATTCACTATTTATTACAGCATAAAGTTTTATGTTTTGTTTATGATAATGTATTTTGTATATGTGCAACCTTGTGTTTTGTGCGCTGCTATCATTGGCCAGGACACTCTTGGAATAAGAGGTATTTTTATCCAATGAGTTTTCTTTCTGGTTAAATAAAGGTAAAATAAAATAAATAAAATAAAGAGAACCCGACCCACTTCCTGGTTAAATCTGACCACTTCCGGTTTAGGTCCCGCCCAGTCCGAGTACGGATCCGGATACAGATAATTCATGT
>NC_045744.1:32670467-32729175 GCF_008692095.1 Etheostoma spectabile | reverse complement strand
ATACAGATACAGATAATGCTGTACTCGCTCATCCCTACTACCTGGGCACCCCGTTTTCACAGTTGTAATCTCAAATGTTATCTTGAAATGTTCTGTCTAAACAGGGGTAGCCTATACAACACACACAAATATTAGAGCAGATGTAATAAATATTTATCACTGTATAAAATGAGAAACACTGTGGCAATATAAAAAGGTTTCTATGGTAGCGATAAACCTACAGAGAATGATCAGCTGAATCTGTAGCTTGCCTCGTCTTAACACAGAGCTTTTTAGTGAGTATCAGTTCATGGATTGTCTATCCCACAACCTTTCTGTTTTGGTTCAGTCTTGCAACAATGTATTTGTGTAAATGCAGCCTAAGCTAACTAGGACCTGGAGGGGTTAGAAAGTCACGGTTTGGATCCCCTCTCAACATATCTTTTTATGTATTGCAGTAGAAAGCTGTGAATCTGATGTAATGAACCAACATGATTATTGTGTGATTGTCTGTATTCCAACCTTTTACTTCTTCAGTCTGATGTGTTACTTTTGTTTTTAAAGGTGCTGATATCTGCATTCATAAGCTTGTCATTGTAAAACATGATATATGAGATTAGTCCCCCTTACACTTTAATCTATAAAAAATGATTAAGCCAGTAGGAAGCGTAATCGGTTGGAGGTCGCGATGTCGTACACACAACACATATGTACAGCATGTCATTCAATATCTTAAATTCAAAGCATTATAGCGACTTGCACCATTTCAAGAGGGTCTTCTATGTGATTGTAGGCCGTCCATAATCCAGCCTGAAACTACAACATCTTTATATAATAAATCCATTATCATGAATATTAAGTTACTTAATGTTCTGTCTCTCTGCATCTCTTCAAGCGTCGTTCTGATTGTTTATTTCCAAAGAAGTGTTCTGTGTGATTCTAAACCTTTCAGAATATTTGTAACGCAGCCTGCAACAGCAGTGTCTTTGAAAACTTTGTTAAATAAACCCAGAGAGATGGTTATTTCAGCCATCTTGACTCCTACAATGTTGTCAGGTGAGTGTGTCAACCAATCCGAGACTGTCTTCTTGACTTTTTTCTTCTTTGGTGTTTTCAATGTTGCAGATGCTGCCACTTTCCTAACTGCGTAGCTTTGCTGCTACATGTATCAACGTGGAACAGCAGGAGGCAGGAGGGCCTTTTATGTGGTGTGTGTATGTAGCAGAGCTGTAGATGAATGCATTGAAGATGGCACAACTAACTTTTTGCTTGTAGGTGTATGGACTTTTCTGGGTGGAAAAAATCAAGTTTTTAGTGTGTTAGTTACAGTGTTTATTTTTGTTTCCCCTGGTTGCCAAGAGTTGAGATAACAATTTCCAAAGCCAAAAGTCATGTTCATTATTGTTCTCTGTGTGATTTAAATACATTTCTGGGATTCAACTTCTGTTTAGGTTGTTCCTTTGTATTTATAGTGATATAACAATTCATACATTCATGTGACTTCCCAGCAGCATAAATATCCTGATAGTCCAGGTTGTCCTGAAAAATGTTATGTCCACAACTTGATTGTGCATGAGAGGTTTGAGTAATACAATAAAAAACAATTATTACACAAGGAAACCAGATGACCCAAACGTTGAAAAAATGACTTAGGGGTGTTTCTCAGATGGATAAGAGTGAATGAAAAACATCCACATGCAAGGCCTTAACACAGTGTCTACACAGGAGGCATATGCTGTATAAAAAACTATGGACCTTGTTGTCACCCATTGGTTTCAGAAGAGCCGAAATGTAGGCTCAAAGTAGTGGGCTCCCATGCCATTCTGGGCAGTGCTGACTTCAGGAGGCGGAGCGTGGATTAAGCTGAGACGGGCTGCTCGCTCAGCTCCTGCAGACAAGTTGCTCGCAGTTGGTAATTTACTTGTTCGGCCCAGCTTGTTATTTGAGGTAAATTAATCCAAATTTGTAAAACAAAACTTATTATCATTTGTATTTGTTATATAGATTCTAATGTAACACAAGCTTAAAAATTATTTTTTTTATAACTCATTGGATTAAGTTATATTCTGACTTAAAGTTCTGCATAATTAAGAGTGTTCACATTGATTGACATGTGCCTGTAGCGAGAATACGCTAGGCCTGTGGTTCTGCTCTTCGACACTACAACTAAAGCTAATCCGAGTCGCTGCACGTGACCTTCCAACCGTGTTTTTGCCTTTTGGACAATTTTCAAGCAAATTTCCAACGCATAGTATTGCTTGCTGTACTTTAATTAATTTAACGGATCCTTTCAAGAAGTCTACGCTAAAGTTCTTTAAGTAAGTAAAATCCTAATGTTTTTTAACATTTGTAAGCACGTTAACTAGCCAACTAGCCATAGACAGAAGCCTAGCAGCAAAACACTCACACTTACATTTACAGTGGTAATACTTTTAAACAAAGGGTGTTCTGTAGGCCTATTTTAGATAAAATAATTTGATTGTGACCTGTTGAATAAGTAGTTGAAGTAATTAAAGTTTTCTTGTAAAGAAGTCTTTGAAGGAGGTTCGCCAACACGTTTGTATTGTTTCCCTCTAACGTTAGGTTAGATGTTCAACTTGAAGAGACAGAACTGGACTCCCAACCATAACAAGACTTATTGTCTGTACAGTAAACGATTTGAAAGTCATCACTACTTTGAAGGTATAATTTTTTAAACAAGACATTAACATTTTTGCTAAATTATGACAGTGGGTGGTTAATCATCTGTTCTATTCTCACTATTACACATTTTTTATTTCTTGTGTGAATGCAGACTTCTATCAATGTTAAAATTATTAATATGCATAGTTTTTAATAGCGGCCGAGTCCTCTCCTGCAGGTGAGCTGAGTTAGCTGATGTATGGGATTTAGATCCTTTAGTGTTTATACATTTTAAGTTTGTGTAATGTCTTATCTCAGAAACAAGTAAATATATTACATTTTGTTTTATAATTTTGGGTTAACTTACCTTAAAGGGATACTTCACTAATTAGCGTAACCATTGTATCAGTGGAACCCCGGTGGTATTTTCGAATTTTCAAAAGACATCTCTGTATTGCGTGTCTGGAAAAAAGCCTCTGATGATGCACAAAATCGTTAAGCATCATTGGAGGCATTTTTTGCCCGTGGCTATGGACTACAGCCATAGTCCAACCAGCTAGTTCTGCATGTTTTCAACTTGCCTATTGGTGTGGTGGCTGACATGGGAAAATGCCCTTCAACTTAAGAAGACACATGGAAATAGACACAACACAAGCAAATCAATAAAACAAAGTCATTAATTTGACAACACATGTGAAGCATTCAACAAACACACTGCAAATACACACCACACAAGCAAATACATAAACGCACTGCAAATACACAAAACAGAAGCAAATGCATAAGTGTGCTGCAAATATAGAAACAATGCCAAAACAAAAGCACAGAAACCCCAAAAGCAAATGCCAAAAAAAAACCACTGCATCCAGATTACACAGCAGAAGTTCTCCAGGCCTCTAAGGGGAGCACTAAGTGGAACTGCTTTTGACTCCAAGGGGAGAGTGTATATGGTTTGGCAGGGGCCTATTTTGTGTTAGGGTAAAGGCCTTTGGGTTGGTTTTAAGCTCGTTTTGACTGGCCATTGGGCTGGTTTTGTCATATAGACCTGGCAACCCTGGCTTTTTACTTTTTTTCATAAATGCAGTAGTACTCCTCAACTAACAAGTCCTCCAAACCATATTTTTCCTACCCTCTAATATAAATCGTCCTTATATCTAAACCAACATAAGATGTAGTTATGAATGTAAAGATCACGGTTTTAAACACATTGTTAATGTTGCGAAACATTCACAGATTGGTTATATTTACGCACAAAAACTACTTGGTTATGTTTAGGAGTTAAATTTAGAAAAATATCACAGTTTAAGTTCAAATCAGAGGTTACTTCACTTCCAATTAAGTAGATGCTAAAGGTCACGTTGGGACAGTTAAAAGAAACTCGGGCTCCTGGGTAAAGGTCAGGTGTGGTTTGAATTGTCGACATCCCTAAGATGCCTCCTCATGAGGAACTTGGCGCTTTGCTTCTTTTATAAATACTATAGCCACTAAAGGGTGCTGCCACTAGAAATGTAAAGATATGTTGTAATTGGGGCCTGAACAAACAACTTAGGTAGCGTTTCTCAGGGGAGGCCAGTGTCTCCCAAACACCTGGATACAGACTTTGATGTTTTAAATCGATAGAGTTCCCCTTTAACCATATTGTTTTTACTTCATAAAATAGATAAAATCATTTAGAAGATATATTTTTGTTTTTGAAGACAGAGAATTGATGTTATCAGCAGAATAGGCATCAGATGAGGAAATACTTCTGTTTTAACTCCAGGTACAAGTCCAGTTATGTACCTTTGTCTCCTGTTATATCTATCTCTCGACCCATATTTCTGTTCTGTACAATTAAGTAAAAATGTCATGATAGAATCTTTTCAATGTCAAATGTCAAATCAGGTCAGAACCTTTCCCACTTTTAATGTGACCTATAATGTGAACAATTCAACTGAAAAACAAACTGAAATCTTCGGGGGGAAAAATAAAAAATAAAAACCTTACAATAACCTGGTTGCATTAGTGTGCACATCCTCTTATAACTGGGGCTGTGGCTGTATTCAGAATTAAGCAATCACATTCAAACTCATGTTAAATAGAAGTCATTACACACCTGCCATTATTTAAAGTGACTCTGACTAATCACAAATAAGTTCAGCTGTTTTCCTGACATTTTCTTAATTGCATCTTAGACCAAAAGCCATGGTCCACAGAGAGCTTCCAAACCATCAGAAGGATCTCATTGTTGAAAGATATCAATCAGGATAAGGGTACAAAAGAATTTCCAAAGCATTAAATATACCATGGAACACAGTGAAGACAGTAATTAACAAGTGACAACAATCTCCCATGTTCTTCCTATGAATGGGCTTTGGGGTAGGGTGGCACAAAACCTTCTGGCTTCCATTAGAAAGCTGAAGAGGAAGTTCACCTTTCACATGACAACAACCCAAAGCACACAACCAAATCCACATGAGCATGGCTTCCCCAAAGAAGATTTTGGAACGGCCCAGCCAGAGCCCAGACCTGAATCCCATTAAACATCTGTGGGGTGATCTTAAGAGGGCTGTGCACAGGAGATGTCCACACAATATGACAGATTTGGAGCACTTTTGCAAAGAAGAGTGGGCAAATATTGCCACGTCAAGAACACTGTAATGCTGTAATAAAATCCAGAGATGCTTCAACAAATTATTAGTTTAATCGTGTGCACACTTATGCAACCAGGTTGTTGTATGTTTTTATTTTTTATTGTTCCCCCTCAAAGATTTCAGTTTGTTTTTCAATTGAATTGTTCACATTATAGGTCACATTAAAAGTGGAAAACGTTCTGACATAATTTATCTTTTTCAAAATTTTTTACATCCCAAAAACCTGGCATTTTAACAGGGTGTGGAGACTTTTTATATCCACTGTATATTGACACCATTATGGATTAATTCATTGAAACAAGTTAGGACACAGCAGCAGCTCACATGCCTTTGCCTTTGGCATCCTGAATTGTAACAGCATCCTACTGACACAAATACTTGTGATAGATGATATGCGTCACTGAGATAAGTTAAACTGCCATGGAGATATATAATCAGACTCAAAGACTTATGAACACTGCCATAGAGATATATAATCAGAGTCAAAGACTACTGAACACTGACATGTTATGTCTCAGTGCAAAAATTCTCATGCCTAACATTGGTAAGGTCTGTTTAAATGTGACCTTAAAAGAGCTTCTCACATTGATTCACAAATGTGCTTTACGTCACAATCTCCATCGCTGGGCTTCAAATCATCACACTGCAGACAATCTGCTGTGATAAAATAGAATTGCGAGTCCTTTTAACTTAAGGGTTTTATTTTCCCAGCAATAGGACATATGACATGGAATCCTATTTAACATGCTTTAAGAGGCTATCTGTGATCATCATTACAAGTCAAAATAAATGGGGAAGAGAAAACCGGAATACAAAATAATAGTTTTCAACAGATACCAGAGCTGCGTATTTGTACAGGTGTTATTTCAAGAATCATCAAATCCCAATTGTTACCAAACGTTTTGAAGTGTAATGTTGCTATTGTAGACTAGAGGTATCAGCAATGTAGACAAATGTATTCAGCCTCTCTTGCTCATAGAATTCACCATTAACTACAACTTTTATGCTATTAATTAACAACATGATACTTTGTAGTGCAAAATCTCTTCTATTAAAAAATAACGTTGGCCCTGCCTGAAGAGCTGAGGCTGTACTCTGGCTTAAATCAATGAAAACGTACTGGTAACCAGTGAAGAGAGGCTGATATGATCATGTCTTCTAGTGTTTGTTAATAGCCAAGCAGCTGAAATCTGTACTAGCCCTGGCCCTGATTTCTATGACTTACAACAATCTAATCACAACAATATGAAAATGAATGCAAGTGAAGCCGTTGAGGACAGTACATTGCTTGGAAACTTGTGCTGACTGAGTAAATGACTTTGTGGGAAAGAGAGTCCCAAATGTATTAACGTATTAGCAAGGAGGTTGGTCTGGTGAGGCCATAGAGTCAAGCTCATGACACCGTGCTTCGTAAATTGCAGTTGATGAGAGATTGGTCCCATTATCAAACAAATTAGCATTTGATCTTTTTTTGTAGAAATAAAGTGAGCACTGGACATACTGAGGTCTCAAAACAAATTAACGTCTGTGCTCACTGTAACACATAAGTGTTCAAAATTTCAAATTAATGATTTTAAGACATGATTTTAACTTTTCACTCTTCCCTGACCTGTGTTGCATTAATAAGATGACAGAGTGGTGGCCTACACATTCCTCGATAGAGAGAAATCCTTTGGATTACGTATATCATATTTCCCATGTATTATTTTCCCATGGATCCAATTGGTCTCTGTGAATACTCAGCTTTCTGCATGGTAATCTGCTCTGAGACAGTCAGCTCCAGTCGGATCCATCTGGGTGGTCCACGGTCCCACCGAGGCTCAGACAGACAGGGATGTTGGCTTCCTGGCGTCCGGCTCCACGGGGCTGCCCAGGGGAATACAGGGACTATCCATGGGCACCCCACACAATACCAGCCCCCACCTCACACACACACACACACACACACACACACACACACACACACACACACACATCTTAAACCATTCCCCTTAGCCCCTTCCCAAGAATTAGGCTGCTTTTTAGGATATTCTGCAATGTACCTATTGATAAACACTGCTGAGTATCATGCATAGTTGTGTTGTCTGATGGACTGCCAGCTTTTAAGATGCACAATTGGTGTTTATTGTTTTGCATGCTTCTGTTTGTGGTGTGTGTTTTCTTACATGCCGATGACAAAGGCAAATTTTAAACGTGTTTTAAAATAATTTCTGTTCATTACCTGAATCAACTAACGCTATTAATTCAGGCTAATAAATAAGTCAGTACTTAATTTCCCAGATCCACTTTGGCCAATCTGATAGACGGCATTTGGCGGACGTAAGCGGGGTGAAGCAAAATTGGAGCGGCATCGCTGAATCTTTAGTGTTTGCTGTACATTTGTTATTACCGTTACTGTGTTACATTAATTTAAAGCTTAACACTTTAATAGTGGTACAAATTGCGATTAATAATAATGTATACTTTATTAGTCCCACAGACCTGAATGACACACATGCTCAGTACCTATACATGCACTAATGGAGAGATGTCAGAATGGGGGGGGCTGCCCATCACAAGGCACCCCGAGCAGTTGGGGATTCGGTGCCTTGCTCAAGATCACCTTGAAACTGTCCAGGAGGAGAGACTGGCCATTGAACCAGCAACCATCCGGTACCAAACCTAACTCCCTACTGACTGAGCTACTCTCACCCCAGATACTGCCAATAAGGTAGATACATCACAAGCTAATGTTATGCTAACTGAAATTATCATTTTACATTAGGCTGTTAGCCTGTTTGCTGTACAGGATATGCGGAACGTTGGCAGATATTTAGAAATTAGAAAAGCTGAGGATGGGAGGTAATGCTGCACCTTGTTTACTTTACTAGCAATGTCAAATGAAAGCTAAAATGTATGAGTAGATTCCCACGTTAAAAGTTTACCTTACTTTATAGCATTCATAACGGTAAACGTCTTTTTCTTGTGTTTGCTGTCTTTTAACAGGGACTAAGGAACAAACGGAGGTGGTCACTGATTGAAGCCACAGCAGCAAGTTGGCCCTGGTTTACCAACATGGATGGGGCACCAGGGCAGTCTGCAGCAGTCTGACAGTCTGATCCAGGAGGACAAACCAGGGCCACACGCACTACCATCACCAGAAGGAAGCGATGAGGAGGAAGAGAGGGAAAGCAAAAGAGAAGCAGGGAGACAGAGGCCAAAGAGAGATGGTGAATAGATTATTTGCTATGTTAGAGATTGGCATTACAAAATAAATGCATTAAGTGAACTGCTTTGTCTGTGTCTTTAAGTTTTTAGGTGTGTATAATATAAACTGTTTTGCAATGTCTATTTTTCCATCAAGTTATGACCTGGACACAGGAAACTTCTAACTGAATATTTATTGTAGAAGTTTGGTATCATTTCGGGCATTATTAGTGGGTTAACTTACGAGATACACCCGTGGTTCCATCAGCGCCTGCACTAAGCTAACCAGCTGATAACGCTAACTCGCCCAATGTTCGACCTAGGTGAAAAAAGCTTCTTTGGGGGTTGTTTGGCCCAAGATCGTGGCGCAAAGGACCCTAGGGTGAAATTATTCCGAACAATAACTTTGACCCTGTTTCGGCTCTCCTCCCTGCATCTGGCCCAGCCTCCAAAGCAGTCCTATTGGACTTATTGGAAATCAGAAAAAAACATTTATTTATTATTAGAGTTGCCACTTATTATTTACAGTCACTTGAGTTCAATGTGAAAACTTAACAATATTGTTGAAACATTTTTTTTTTTGCTACAACTACCAGGCTACTTCAATTTACAGCACTGAATCATAACGCATTATAATGCTTTTGCTTGAGGACATTTTCAGTAACTGGACTCTATGAATTTGAATTGAGTTCCTCTGATCATCAAAAAACTAACTGAAACACTTGATTTATCTAAAACTGGAGATTTTGCTGTTTGAAATATCATACAGCTTCCTGGCAGGAGCCACTTCCTTTGTCCTTGAGCTTGAAGTGATGTAAAAAGACAGAATGCAGGTGGAGGCTGCAAATGAAGAATCCAGCCAGCTAATCTGCTGAGTAATGGTCTTTTGGCTTTAAGGAAGAGGGGATGGGTTGGGGAAAGTGCAAATGACAAAACCTGCTGATGATGTCCGTGGAGAGCTGTTACAAACTTTTTACAACTCCACTGACTTGAAAGGAAGGTCAACGTTTGCACGTCACACCTAATGAGATTGCTTCGGCACCGTGCATGTGATCCCTGAAGAAAATAGACAGGTGAAATAACACGGACATAAACAGTATGATTAGCATATGATTGCTAAGTGGAAAAGTGTCAGACCTGTTGGTTGATTGTCATATTGACCTTTCGACAAGATGCAAAACACAGATTTCAGGGCTTTTTTTCTTCTAGAGTTAGCACAGTAAGTAGGTCAGCTAGGGAAAGGTTCAAACTGTGCCATGCAAGATATCACATCTCATTTGCCAAAATCATGGACTTCATGCCTTACAAGATTTTTGGCTATTCAATCAGTTTTGAAACGTTATCTGGTGTCAGAATCTGATTAATAACTATAAATATACTGAAACAAACCATTGCCTGTCATACAGACAGGAAAAATGACATTTTGAACTTTTATCATTTATCCTTCCGGATAAATGATAAAATGTGTCATGGTCAGCTTCTTTCAGTTGCCACAACAATCAGAAAATAGTAAGTTGCTGATGTGCACATAACCCCTTCCGCCACTTTAAACTGCAAATCATAACAAACAGTGGACCGGAAAGACACAAAGTACAGATGGGTAATATGTTGCAAGAACAGGGTTTCCTGTCTATTGTCACCTTTTAAAAAGGTCAAAAGATTCAAACGACTTTGTCTAATCTGAGACTATGTTTGCGTTTTCACTTTCTAAAATGGGCTGACTGTAAGACTTTTCTAATGGGGCTGTGTTTCATTTCCCAAAAGAAAAGAAAATCTGCATACTACTGTCGCAGTCACAGGTCATCTTTATATTGCCTCTTTCAAACGTCTTTAAGCTTTTAGCTTCCTACTTTTTTTGTTGCAGACAGCAGCAGCAGAAAGGTCATTAACATAATAAAAGATGTGGCCTACACATCCTGGCCACACATGGTAAAGGTGTGAAATTGTTATTCAACTACTGAAACTGTGTAACCCACTCATGGAAAGGGAAAAGATGGCATCAAGTTTGGATTGATTACAGATGTCAAAGTTACAGAAGCATATTGCTGCCACTGAAAATAAAAATGTCCGGCAACCCTGTCCCCCCCTCCCCCCCGCTTTTTGCGCTCCACAGCTTATGTCCACAACTTCAAGTTTGTTCTGCACTACATGTTTCACAATAAGTGTTGTAAGTGTTGCAAAAGTCAAGACTTGCAGATTCGCCACTTTGTAATGCAAGAGAGCACACACAGTATGTGACGTTGCAGTGACCGATTCGAGAGGTTGTAATCTTTCAGTTGTGGTTGTACTGGAAAAAGATTATTAGTGAATGTTGCATAACTAGTTTGCAGGTGTCATTGTATTGTATTGTAAATATTAATCTAAACATTTGTGATTTTTTTTTTTTTTTTGCTGTGACCTGAAATTCAGTGTGTGAATATTTTCTATGAGTAAAAATGTTAACATAAATTTTTATAAAAATAAAAATATTTTGCTCTACAAGTTCTCACATCACATTCAACATGTGCTCATATCAAGTCTACAAGCTCTAGCATTTTGCACCTTTTTTACCTTCATAAAAAAGGGCCCAAACAGTAATAGATTATGTTTAGATAAAAAATATTGAATATGTTACTATTCTAACTCATTGTGCTCTGCATTGCCATGAACTACTAAAAATTACAATTTTTTTAGTCATTATTCCATTATCTTTTACTGTGACTGTAACTGTTATTCCCACTATTAATCTCAACCCAACCGGCCGTCAGACACAGCCCACCAAGAGCCTGGGTCTGTCCCAGGTTTCTTCCTAAAAGTGAGTTTTTCCTCCCCACTGTCGCACTGTTGCTTCTGGAGGGAACTACTACAACTGTTGGGTCCTTGTAAATTATAGTGTGGTCTAGGCCTGCTCTATCTGTAAGTGTCTCGAGATAACTCTTGTTGGTACTATAAATAAAATTGAATTGAATTACCCCAAAATAACTTACAGAAGGCCCAGATGACATATATTCACCCCACATTACTGTATACTTTATACTGTAAAACACGGTACTACTACATGTAGCAAGAGAAAGGTTGCTGGTGACATTGCAGATTCAGATTGTACTCACAAAATATGATGCATATAATTCATTAAACTATTCAATATTATATTATAGTGTAAAGCTTCACCTTGAACAGATGTTAAGTACATTGTGCTAATAATGCCTCTCTTTCACTCTTCACTTTACGTAAACATTTGAATGCAGGACTTGTACTGGGCCGTATTAATTTTTTTGTAATATTCATTTTTGTATTAGTTTTGCTTCTGAAAAAAGTTGCCAGAGTAACCCTGACTTTCCATTGGGCACGTCTGTGTTGCATTCTGGCTGCATTACAGTTTTGTTCTGTCCTTCGCCACGCACCATGAATATAGGTGACATCAGTGCTCTGCCCAGCTGCAATTTACCATTAAAAAGAAGACAAAGGGAAAGGGAAAGACAATGGGAGTGTGCGATTTGAGACAACACTACCCTGTTAAGGTTTACGCACCACACAAGTGAGTACATAGTGTACACAGTGTGCTTACGGAAGTATCCGATTTGGGACACTCTGCCTCAGTACCTTACCAACCTATCAACAAAATGTTTATGTTCTGGTTCACAGAATTATGCTGGTAGAGGATATGGACAATTGCCTCAAATGGCATTTCATGCAAATTTGACATATTATTGTAATCATTGGTACTCACAGCATCAACATTTTTTAAAGTCAAAGAAGGTTCCTCCTCATCTGTGTCTGCATTGCCAACGGTGTATTCTGACATTTCTGTTTTGCTACAACTGTAAAGATAACTCGTTCTGCCGCTGAGATCAAGTATGGTCACATGACGAGACTGTACAACGACGTTTGATTGGTGAAACACGTGGTAGAGCCTTTAGAGGAAGTCTCTCTCTCTGTCAAAATAAAACATTAAAAGGAGATGTACGCAGGGGGGGGGGGGGGGGATAAAAACAATGATGCGTAAAATACCAAAGACGTAAAAAATCAAAGTAACAAGCCTAATGTAGCAGATTAAGAGTGAAAAGTATAGTGATTTAGATTAGATTTAATTTTAATCTGTTTATTGATCCCCAATGGGGAAATAACAATTTATACTCTGTGCCCACACTTTTGTTAGTTATCACACACAGTCCTGAACTACACACACACACACACACACTAGAGTGCGGATCGGGCCGGATTTTTCTGTCCGAGCCCGGCCCGCGTCCGACAGAGCAGTAACCGAACCCGACCGAGCCCGACAGGATTAAGATATTTATGTCCGAGCCCTACCCGCCCGAGCCAACACAGATAAAATCGCATTTGTTTCTCATACTAATGACACATGTACGTTTGTTTGTGTGGAAGGCCGCTTTTATTAAGCATTGTAGGAAGGCATTGGAAATGTCAACAGATGAGCGCATCAATGCACACGGGGCAACAAGCGCCATTACCTACATAATAAGCTGTTTTAAATTCAAAATGTTCAAAGCCTTATCGCGCTGATGTGACCGAGCCGACCGAACCCGAGCATCCTTTCTAAAATCTGTTCGAACCCGGCCCGGCTTGTCGGGTACCGTCGGGTCCCGTCGGGCTCGGGTCGGGTATCCATCCTCTAACACACACACACACACACACACACACACACACACACACACACACACACACACACACAACACACACACCACACACACACACACACATGCTCCGATCTGTACATGCACTAATGGAAGATGTCAGAGTTTCTGTATGCACTCTGTACATATAAAATGACAAATAAAGTTGAAGTTGAAGTTGAGTGGGCTGCCAGTTGAACCAGCGCCCTGAGCGGTTGGGGGGGTACGTTGCCTTGCTGGCCTTGAAGTGGCATCTCTCCAGCCACCAATCCACACTCCGTACTTTTTGGTCCTTACGGGGACTTGAACCAGTTCCCAACCCGACTCCCTACGGACTGAGCTACTGTCACACTAGATTAGATCAGATAATACTTTATTCATCCCACAGCGGGGGATGAATAAATAAATTCCCTTGTTACAGCAGCATTTTCTACAATGAAAGCAAAACAAACAAACAAAAAAGTAAACACAAACAAACAGGCAAACAATAGACAATGTGCAGAAGGTAGACTGAAGTGAAGTGGCGACACATAAAGGTATTGTAAAGTAAATTAAAGTGCAGTTGCCAGAGTACAAGAAAACAACATTGCAGTGTAGTAAGTGACGTTAAAATTAAATTGAGTATGTAATTAAAGTAATAATGCAAAAGCAGGTAACCATAATATAAGTTATATTCACCTGTGACCATAAATAGTATTGAAAAAGTAAGTACTTGTAATAGAAAAATATAAATACAGATAAAGATGTATACAGAGAGTGTGTGGATTAAATGAAAAACAGGAACAGAACTACAACAATATCAGGTGGTGCAGGTGTTGTAGAGTCTGACAGCGGCCGGGATAAACGACCTGCGGTACCTCTCCTTCTTACACCGGGGGTGTATCAGTCTTTTAAAACTACTCCTTGAAGTATAATTTTTTCAGAAACGTAATGTAACGGAGTAAATGTAACTCATTACTACCCACCTCTGTCCATAAATCACCCCCAACTTTTAATCTTCATGTTCTTATAAAAAGCACTGGCTGCAAACTGCGTCTTGGCAGTCATGTGACCCCTTCCCCCTCTCTACTGCTCTGTGAAGTGGTCAATATGTTTGTAGTTCTCTTCAATTCTATACATCCTGCTCTTCATTTGTACAGCTGGTGATTCGTTGGAGCAATTCAACTAAATTGCTTTGCCCAAATGGAGCCGTCGTATCATACACTTACGCATGTTTTCATGTGTGTGTTTTTTTGTGAGGCAGGATTAGAGAAATCTTTGTGAAAACACAGTCATTAAAGTCAGAGGTAGAATATGAGAAGGTCATTTTAAACGGCAGGCCCTTGACCAAAGTCAAAACTGTTTTTTTCTATGATTAGATCAGGCAGCAAAGTGCTGGTGCTGCTAATGAGGCGCTTATTCAGAGTGCTATTGGTTTCTCCCACTCTATTTTACTTCCACATGCTTACACACAACACACTTCCAAAAATCCTTCAACCTAAAGCTTGGACACTACGCTAAACTTGCAACTATGTAATATTTAATTACACTGCACACAAAAAAAAACAGCACAGAAGAAAACTTTTATTCACTACTACATTGTTAACACTACAGCAACCAAATCATCTAATCATTGACATGCAGAAGGACTTCACCCTCTGTATGACTTTACAATAAAAACAAAATTTGAGCATCTACTTCCTGTTGTTGACTTTTGGTTATTTTTCCTTGTTGTCCTTGTCTTATTAGGATTTCTCAGGGGAATTGGCATGAAAATACAGTTGTGTATAAACATTCAGGGGGGAAATAACGTAGTACTTGGCATGCCTCAGGATCTCTTTAGGCCTTCCCCTGTATGACCCAGCTTTCCCTTTGCATCCTGGATGAATAGCACTGACATAGTGTAGCACAGAAAAGCATTGCAAAGACATTTTGGAAGAGTTTGAAAAGAAGGATGCAAGAGGGATTGAACCCTGAAGCAGCACGAAAGGATTGATCAAGCTCCAAAAGTAGACCCTTACCCAACAAGCATTGTAGGATTCCTCCGTAGTGCAGCTTTTTTAAATAACTTTTTCACAATTTGAATTCTGACAGTTTAATTTAACAGACAGACAGTTTTCTGGTCACCAGCTTGGGTGAGCCATTTTGTACCCCACTTTGATGTTATCAAGGAGAAGTTATTGTTTTCTCACCCACCAGCCTGTATGTTGCTCAGCCTGTCCTTTGCCTGCTTCTCCCAGCCCTGATGTTTCTCTACCTGGAGGAGAGTCACAGACTTATATGACCTTGTTCGAGTATATTGCCATTTGTGCTCAAAAAACTGAGGAGGCCATAGCAGTCAACCATCAAGCTGGACGGGAAAGGTCCAGTACTGCAACTCACAGCTCCCCTGACCTCCTTTCTGTCAGCTGAGCGGCTATCTGTTCAACAGATACCCCTGTCTACAAGCAATCCTTTGAGGGAACAAAGCAAGCCATATTCCCTGGGACTCGTGTAGGCCGTAGACAGAGGAAGGGTCAACATGGCTCCCAACGCCATGCCCTGCGTCAAACTCTCTTCAGCCCAGAGCCCATGCTGTCCTGCAAGCCAGAGCCTGTGCTGTCCAGCGAGCCAGAGCCCGTGCTGTCCAGCGAGCCAGAGCCCGTGCTGTGCAGCGGCCCCAAGTCTCAGCTGACCAGTCGTCCAGAACCCCAACTGGACGTGCAGCTTTCCAGAACCTCAGCTGACATGCAGCCTTCCAGAACCTCCACTCCCTGGTCGCCAGAGGGGTTCTACTTTCACTGCCGACCCCCTGCTTGGCTGCATGAGAGGTTCCGTCCTTGCTGCTGGACTCCCGAGAACCTACGTCTCCTGTTCGGCCGCCTGAGAGGTTTCATATTTGCCACCAGCCTCCTGAGAGTCCTCTGCGTCCTGGTCGCCAGAGGGGCTCTTACAAGTCTGTTTGTATCAGTTCCCCATTCCCTGAGTTCCTCTGCCCTTGGTTCCCTGATCCCAGAGTTCCTCTGTCCTCTTCTGGTGCCTTCGGGGCTGAAGAACTGGATCCAAAAATCTCCACTAACAGATGGTGAAGTTGCAAATTTCTTAAAACAAAATAACGACCTAGGGATTCCACATTGCTGTACCATATCCTCAAAAGATTTTAAAAGGCCACCGAGATACAGACCCCCCAGTGTGACAATTGCCTTTTCCAGCCAATTGCTCCATGAAGGGAACATCTACCAATACATATCTTTGGATCTTGCCAAACACTTGATGAAGTATTAAAATATGGATCTAGTTCAAACACCCAGGCCAATCAACATTTAAGTGAGAGATTGTAGGATGTGTTTTTGCATCACCATGCAGTTTAACAGACAGGCTTTACAAGAACAGATTGCTCAACACAATGGCAGGGTCTCTCAGGAGAGGAACTGACCAGTGGGCCAGATGTCTTAAGTTAAAAGCTTAGTAATATTACAACATCTTTGGTAGACCCCAACCTCCTCAATCAATCTGTCTTTGTAATGTAGCTGTTTTTTTTTACCATTTCATATAAATTTCTTTGTTATCCTGTCAAAACATTTAAAATATGACATGACTTCCAGAGGAAGACCAGGCTCAGGCTACAAATGCTCTGTAATCATGGGCCAGCAGTTTGGGGTTTATAGATATTTGGCATGCAGTTAATCTGTAAGGATTATTCCTTTTTCTCAAGTAGACATAAATCTTTTTCCAGGATAGATTTTTTTTTGCATCCCCTCAATTATTTCATTCACTTGATAAAGCGGTGTTACTTCCAATGGCATTATTTGACCATCAGAGATAGGAAGTAACGAAGTAAAAATACTTTGTTACTGTCCTCAGGTAGATTCTTTAGATATTTTTACTTTACTATTTATTTTTGTGGCGACTTTTTACTTTTACTCCTTACATTTTAAGACAAATATTGGTACTTTCTACTCCTTACATTTTACAAAATTGACTCATAACTTTAGTTTTGTACAAAAGGTTGTCATGTCGTAGAACAGCACAGACATGCGCCACACAGAGAGAAAAGTGAGTAAAGTAACAATCCGTGCTCAAGGATTTATAAACGTAAGCAAAATAGGAAAGATATTCCATATTTTACCTTACTTATAACGTCTCCTCCTAGTACTACAGCACTTACTGTTAAAACATAAGTTTGGAGAATCAAACTATCAAAATAAGTTTTAATCATTAAATTAACAGATATTTTTGTGTCGGTGTTGTAGTTTATATACATCTAAGTAAGTAAGAAAGTAAGTAAACTTTATTTGTATAGCACCTTTAACAGACAAGAAGGGTCACAGAATGCTTTACAGTAAAAACAAATAAAACAGCAATACATAAAATACTAAGCCATATTGCTTGTTAAAAGCTTGTCTAAAAAGATGTGTCTTGAGGTGTTTTTTAAAAGTTTCCACAGAATCCAACGCTCTCAAAGCAGAAGGGAGTAAGTTCCAGAGCCTTGGAGCAACCACAGAAAAAGCTCGATCACCTCTGGTTTTAAAACATGTTCTGGGGACAGTTAGAAGGTTTTGGTCTGAAGACCTCAGAGAGTGACCAGGAGTGTGGGCATGTAATAGATCCTGGATGTAAGCGGGAGCTTGATCATGCAAGGCTCTATAAGGGGTGATTAAAATTTTAAAATGCAGTCTAAAACCTACTGGAAGCAAATGAAGAGCCTTAAGCACTGGAGTAATGTGTGATCTCCTGCTAGTCTTAGACAAAAGTCTTGCTGCGGCATTCTGTACAACTTGCAATTTGTCCATGGATGATTTGTTTAAACAAGTGTACAGTACATTGCAATAATCCAAACATGAAGAAATAAAAGCAAGAAAAAGCATCTCCATCACTCTTTTAGAGACCACAGATCTGATCTTAGCAATGTTCCTGAGATGGAAAAAACAGGAACGAACCACAAATTTCACATGACTGTTAAAAAACATAGATGTGTAAACAATGACACCCAGATTTCGCACAACATTACAGTCAGAGAGTGATAGAGCCCCAATGGCCTGCCTAATCTTAGAGGTAATTCTGTATGGGGCAAAAATCATCAACTCAGTTTTATCTGCATTTAATTGCAAAATATTCCGCCATCCATTTGTTAATGGAGGCTAAACAAGTGTGCAACAAGGACAGTTTGTCTAGCTTATCAGGGCTAAAAGATAAACACCGCCGGCTGCTGCTATAGACCAATCTTATTTCTCGAGGATGGCTTGTTTTGATAAAAATTTGTTTGTAGCTCATTGTTAATCTTACTACATTAGGAATGATGCGTCATTTGTGATTTAATGTCATTTTGCTATAGAGTAATTGATCCCAGAAGTTTGAATCTGTGTATATTTTTCCTACTACTTACTGCTCACGTTTATTAAGATTATGAATCCGTGCGCTCGGTTTATTTATTTTTTTTCTCAGCTGACCCCAAAGAGACTAGCTTTCTGGAGGATAATCAGTTGAGATTGTGTGTGTGTGTGTGTGTGTGTGTGTGTGTGTGTGTGTGTGTGTGTGTGTGTGTGTGTGTGTATGTGTGTGTGTGTGCGCGTCCTTGAGAACTATAAGTCGTATAACTTATGTTGTCACTTCACTTAAGCCTGTTGTTTTGTTGGTCTATAGTTCTGGCACATTTAAAGTAAGATAGCTAGTTATTTTGTTGTTTGTGTTCTTCACCTGTTAGCTAAGTAACACCTGGCTGTTGATGCAATATAATGGCGATTGTTGAACGCCCTTGCTTACGTTTGTATTTTAGGGACATTATTTACATGCTACAGTTACACTGCATTAAGATAGTGTAATTAATAGTGGGTTTATTGTTATCATTTGCTAGCATATATGATTCCTATATGCATTGTGTATGGTAGCCTTCACAACAATGTTATTTATGTATTTGCAGAACCAGACACACACACACACACACACACACACACACACACACACAGTTAGCATGAGTTACCATTATTATTGTTTTGTAATGTTAGTCATCACTTCCGAATTCAATTTAATTGGGAATTTAGTAAGCTACTGTCCGTTGCACTTGATGCACCACTACAAGACAACTCGACAGATTCCAATCAGCCTCGGCCTTATCTGAGAGAGATGTTGGAGACAGTAGACTATGCATCAAGAATGACTCCTGGTCAATGTGCTGCATTTCTAAAATATAGGGAAAATCTTAATTATTGTCTGTTTAGTAATTCATATTTAATCCTTTATTTTCTTTCCGGAAGCCATGTTTGAGCACACACACATATATGTAGATTCCTTTAAATGTTAAGGGGAAGATTAAAAAAGAGAAACTGGTCTGTGAATTCTCACAGAATCACAACTGAATTCCTATCTTGCTACTCAGTCAAAATCGTATTATACGGGGGCCTGTTGCACTAAACTAGGATAAGGGATTAGGCCGGGATATTCAAGTTATCCTGGATGAATTTAGCTTTGACTTGGTTGCACGAAACCAGGTTGAATTAAACCCAGCCAAGTAACCATGGAGATTTATTCTTTGCGGCTAGCCTGGTCCAGAGCGGGCTAACAGCCAGGCTAAGATTAATCAGCTGCCGCTCTGATCTGAAATAAACATGTTTAACAGTTATTTCTTTGTCTTCTGAATGTTTTCTGCTTTATTTTTATTGTATTATTTGTCACTATTGTGGTCATGAGTTTGATTTAAACCCTACTATAGCAGTTGTTTAGATGGTTGCACTGGCACCCAGATGCGGAGTGGCAATCGGGAGAGTCAGGACTTTTCAGGATGAGCAGCGCGTGTCCGTGGTCTATGCAGTTTTAGGTTTATACAGGATGCTCCGGAGATTAAGTGGGACAATGCAACGATGTTACCAGATGATATTAAGGGCAGACTGGTCAGAGGCCAATGCTTTCATGATTTCATTTTCTTGTTGCTTGTCCTTCTCTAATAAAGAACAGCTTGTGTTACTTCTTAATATGTAGGCGTAATGTTTTTTATTATAGTGTGGAAATTGCAGAAAGATGCAAGAGACAATTTCTCACGTTGAGCACACGAAAAGCGTGGCTCATTTATTCAGCAGGAGAAAACCATAAAACAAAGAATAAGGCGCTGAGCCTAATGCCAAGCTCATAACGTCCCACGTCATCACGCATTCAGAGCCGGTGGCCGACCACGTTGTTGGGGTTTGGCCAAGTCAACAGCCCTGGCCATGTCCAAGTGAGCTGGTTTGAGGCGGTCAATGGAAAGTTGATCTGGTTTACCGCCCCTGTCCACTACAAGATATTTGTCACCCGACTCCAAAACACGAAATGGGCCCTTGTAGGGCGGGCATAGCGTTCCCTTGTGGGCCTCCTGGCGGATGAAAACATAGTCAGCCGTCTGAAGCCCAGCGAGGATGTGTGACTGAGGAAGTCCGGGACAGGAAGTGGGGACAGGCACAAAAAGCCTGGCATTGTCCAGTAAAGTAGACCGCTGGAGAGTACCAGACCAGGGAACCGTGGCACTAGGGACAAAATCCCCTGGAACCTGCAGCGGCTGTCCATAAACCAGCTCCACTGAAGAGGACTGGAGGTCCTCCTTTGGCGCAGTCCTGATGCCCAGCATCACCCATGGGAGCTTGTCAACCCAGTTGCTGTCTTTAAGGCTGGCACGCAGGGCAGCCTTCATTGACCTATGAAATTGTTCACAGAGTCCGTTAGCCTGCGAGGATATGCGGTCGTGCGGTGGAGCTTCACTCCAAGGCTCCGTGTGACAGCATTCCACAGCTCAAACATGAATTGCGCTCCCCGGTCAGAGGAGATGTCTGATGGAGTGCCAAAACGGCTAACCCAAGTGCCGATAAATGCCCGTGTCTTCTCGACAGCCGCCACTGACGTCGGTGGTACAGCCTCAGGTATATGAAACCATTAGAAGAGGGCAGGGGACCAACCAGATCAACGTTCACATGGTCAAAACGTCTCTCTGGAACGGGGAACAACTCTAACAGGTCTTTAGTGTGGCGGTTCACTTTGGCCCGTTGGCAGTCAACACAGGTGTGTGCCCAGTCCCTAACATCCTTCTTGAGGCCGCGCCAAACAAACTTTGCTGCAACCAGTTTTAGTGACGCTTTCGAACCTGGGTGATGAGACCATGAATGGCATAAAAAACTTTAGGTCTCCATCCCGTGGGGACGAGTGGCAGAGGACGACCTGTGGAGACGTCACACAGGAGTATGGTGCCGGCATCGCCAAAACCCACATCCTCAACTTGCAGCCCTGTAGTCGAGGTCCTCAGGAGTTCACGTCCGGGTCTGTGGTCTGATCCATTGCCATGTGATTGTAATCCAAACCAAGAGCGACTGCCCCTGCTACGGCCCGTGACAGGCAGTCCGCCACGTGGTTATTCTTACCGGCAAAGTGCTGCAAGTCCGTAGTGAACTCCGAAATGTAGGACAGATGACGTTGCTGGCGGGCGGACCACGGCTCAGCCACCTTGGCCATGGTAAAAGCCAGCAGCTTGTGGTCCACAAAAGCAGGGAAGTGTCGGCCTTCCAGTAGGGAACGAAAATGTCTGACGGCGAGGTAGAGACCCACCAGCTCTCGGTTGAAAGTGCTGTACTTCCGCTCACTGGGGCGTAACATAAAGCTAAAGAAAGCCAGCGGCTGCCAGGCCCCACCCACCCACTGCTCGTAGACAGCCCCGACAGTGTAGTCCGAGGCATCTGAGGTGATGGCAATGGGGGCTGTAGGAGAAGGGTGAGCCAGCAGGGTGGCGTTTGCTAGGGCTTCCTTAGTGGCAGCGAACGCCTTGTCCCTGCTCTCAGTCCAGTCCACAGCCTGCTTGGGTTTACCTTTCAAAGCCTCATGCAAGGGCTGCATGAGCTGAGCGGCGCGAGGAATGAAGCGATGGTAAAAATTCACCATGCCCAGAAACTCCTGCAGGGATTTGACAGTGAGGGGGCGTGGAAACTGTGCGACCACCTCCACTTTTGAAGGGAGGGGGACTGCCCCGTTCTCAGTGACTCTGTGTCCTAGGAAGTCAATGATGGAGAGACCAAACTGGCACTTGGCGGGGTTGATAATTAGTCCATGTTGGCTAAGCCGCTCAAACAAGGTGCGAAGGAGTGCCAGGTGTTGAGATTTGGATGGGCTCGCCACCAGGATGTCATCCAAGTACACAAAAAGAAAAGGCAGGTCCTGCAAAACTGAGTTCATGAGGCGTTGAAAAGACTGAGCTGCGTTTTTCAGTCCAAATGGCATGCGCAGGAACTCGAACAGACCAAACGGCGTGATCACTGCTGTTTTGGGAATGTCCAGTGGGTGTGCCGGCACCTGATGATATCCCCGGACAAGGTCCACTTTGGAAAACATCACCTTTCCCGCCAGGTGTGTGGAGAAATCCTGTATGTTCGGGACTGGGTAGTGGTCAGGTGTTGTAGCCTCATTAAGCCGTTGGTAGTCCCCGCACGGGCGCCAGCCGCTGCCAGGTTTAGGGGCAATGTGGAGGGGTGACGCCCACGGGCTGTTGGAACGGTGGACTATACCTAGGCGTTATATATTTGCAAACTCAGCCTTTGCAATGGCAAGCTTGGTCGGGTTGAGGCGCCGAGCGTGGGCGTAGACGGGCGGACCCATAGTGGCGATATGGTGCTCCACACCATGCTTCACGGCAGATGCAGAGAAAGTAGCCTGCGCGAGGGCTGGGAAACCGGCAAGCAGACGGTGGAAGTCATCCAAAACTGAGAGCATGCTAGACAGTCTTACGGAATCCCCCCCACCGAGTATGCACGTATAAGAGCAAAACGTGACAGCATCAATCTAACGGCGGTTCTTTACATCCACCAACAGTCCATGTGCACACAAAAAATTGGCGTCAAGGAGGGGAATGGCGACCTTCGCTGTAACAAAATCCCAGCCAAACCGCTGTCCTTCGAAACACAATTCCACGTACCTCGTTCCATATGTGCGGATGGGGCTACCATTTGCGGCTTCCAGTGGGGGGCCGAGGCCGCCGGTCACCATGTCCAAACGGGATGCAGGCAGGACGCTCCTCTGTGCCCCCGTGTCGCACAGAAAACGTCATCCGGAGATGCTGTCACAGATGAAAAGCAGCCTGCCCAAGCAGACGACGCTCATGGCCACTACTGAGCGCCGGCCCCGGCGTTTCCCAACCCGCCAAAACTGCATGGCGAACAGCATTTGCTAGTCTTGGGTCCGAACTTTGCATGGTAAAAACACAAGCCTGAAGACTGTTAGGGACCTGAAGACTGCCGCTGGCGAAAGGTGGTTGCATTGACGAGTGTAGAGTCGTCCAGTGTCACAGGAGTGATGCGTACGGGAAAAGTCGCTGCCACACAATTTCCCTGACTTGCCAGGAAAAACTTATCAGCCTCCTCGGCCAGTCTCCGACAGTCAACGATTGTGGTGTTAGCTATTGCAGCTCTAACTTGAAAGGCAGCTGACGCGGGAAAAGCTGAACGAACAGAAAATCGGGTCTGTGCTCACCCAAAAGGTCCAGCATGCGGTCCATGAGCTCAGACGGTTCGCTGTCACCCAGTCCTTGAAGAGAGAAAAGCCTACTGGCTCTCTCAGTGTCTGACAGTTCAAATGTTTTCAACAGGTGGGCCTTGAGTGTTGCATACTTCCCAGTTGCCGGAGGGTTTTTTAGCAAGTTCACCACTCTGGATGCTGTTGAACTTCCGAGGGCAGACACAACGTAGTAGTACTTTGTTGTATCCGCGGTGATCTCCCGCAACACGCTGCGCTTTTGTCTGGATGAACCATGCCGACGCCGATGATTCCCAGAATTTGGGGAGTTTAAGGGTGACAGCGTTTGCGATCATGATCGTGACGTGTCTCTGAATCCGTCCAGCAGACTAAAGTCGGGGTCACCAGTGTGGAAATTGCGGCAAGATGCAATAGACAATTTCTCACGATGAGCACACGAAAAGCGTGGCTCGTTTATTCAACAGGAGAAAACCATAAAATACAGAATAAGGCGCTAAGCCTAATGCCAACCTCATAACGTCCCACGTCATCACGCATTCACAACATTTAAAGGGGCTGTGTTCCCTGAACAGTTATCATTAGCTGTGGTGACTCAAGGGCAGTAAATTACATGTCTAATTAAATGCGTGTGGAACAACACTTAGCAACAAGGTGAATTATGTATTTCACAGTTACTACAATAGCTTACTTTGGTTTCATAACCTTCTCGATTAGTCTCACATCCCTGGACCAACATCGTGGCCTACATGCGTATATAGTGTACGGTCCCTGACAAAAGTCTTGTTGCTTGTGTACAAATTGACCTGAAGTGCCGCTGAAATATATTTCTAATAGAGATTTATTTACAAGAAATGGCTCATTTTAATCCCAACAGCTTTTGTAATCATGTTTCAGTGCAAAAAGAAACTGTCAAAAAGTATTCTAATATTCACAGCTTTTCAAAGCCCATTGAGTCAATTTTTGCAAAGACACAGTGTTGTCGCTTGTATAAGAGCTTCACCTGGACTAATAATGGACAATTAGGTCTCAGGTGTGGTGTAAAAAACAACCCCAGTACACTAGACCTTACCATCAACTGCAACTAGACCTCTGCAAACATTCCTAAGATTCACCTAGACTAAGTTTTGATTTCAAGAGGCTGAAGACCAGATCCACTGCTGATTGGCAGACAACTTCAATGTGTCTCAGCATCAAGTAAGAGGATTAAAAAACATTTGAGACACTGGAGATGTTTTTACAACCCAGGTCAGGCAGACCTGCAAGAAAAAGCTCTGAAGGACCGTTTGTTGGCTCGAAAATTCAAGGCAGCCCATTTTCCACTGCAGCAGAGCTCCACAGACCTGGTCCCCTGAAGTCCTGTGACAACCAGACGGTTTGTCGGATTCGTCTCAAATGGCTCCATGGTCGAATCAGTGCCCAGAAGCCAGCACAAACAAAAGACAATTGAAAAACGTGTGGCATTGCCAAGGCCCACAGCCTGCAAAAGGATGGACGCTGGAGAAGTGGAAGAAAGTGGATTCAGAGATAATTCTTGTTGAATTAACACCACACTTGCTGCAAATATTGCAGGAGACCTACGGAGCCGCATGATCCAAGATTCTCCAGAAAACAGTGAAGTTGGTGGCGGAAAAAACATGGTCTGGGTTACATCCAGTATGGGGGTGTGCAAGAGATCTGCAGGGTGGAAGGTAACATTAATAGTCTCAAATACCAAGAAATCTTAGCTACCTCTATTTCCAACCATAAAAGAGGCCAAATTTCCAGCAGGATGGTGCTCCATCGCATACTTCCATCTCCACCTCAAAGTTCCTCAAGGAGAAGACGATCAAGATGCTCCAGGATTGGTCGGCCCAGTCACCAGACATGAACATCATTGAGCATATGTGGGGTAGGATGAAAGAGGAAGCATGGAACACCAAACAAAGAATATTGATGAACTCTGGAGGCAGCAAGACTGCTTTTAGCTTATTCTGATGATTCATCAATACAGTATGAATCCTGCCAAACCGATGGATGCAGTCCTTCAAGCTCATGGAAGTCATACAAGATATTAAATTTGAATCTCACAGCACCACTATTTAATTTGCTGACTATTTTAGTATTTGTAGTAAATTTGTTCAATTTATGTATAGGTGACAAAACTTTTGTCTTGCCAAAATTTGACCTTTCTGTCTTGTTTAAATAATAAATCTTTTTTTAGTGAAACTAATTTATTTCAGTGCATTGAACATCATTTGGGAGGGTTTTAGCTTTTCATATGAGCTATTTCTTACACCAATTGATTAATAAAAGTCAGGTTAATAGCAGGTGTTTCTAGAAAATAGAGAAGCGACAAGACTTTTGTCAGGGACTGGAGTTTACATTCGTCACACCTGGAACACCACAATGCTTCTTAATCTTTTTATTTTGGTGCAGTCACTTGTCAGAAGAATAAACCATGAATATTGTTTTACATATATGCTTACAGCGTGTATTTAAGTCACTTACTTCTTTTTCTAGTTTTTGTCCCTTTCTGATTGTTCTGTATGAACATTAATTGTACAAAGATACAGCTTATAGAGATTTGTGCATATGGTTGTAAAACATGTTCTTGCGTTGTGAATAAGGGTTTGAAATTGAAAATTGAAATTAAGCCTAGAGTCCTCAGGGTACATTTCCCCAAGGAACATTCCCTCTGCTCACTTTTAAGGCATAGTTGGCCGAACAATAATACATTTTGTTTATATAGTGCTTTACATGTTACTCAAAGAAACTTAACAGTAAAACTAGCACATTTATCACATAAAAACAGATACAACAATAAAACCAACACATGAAACTAGCATATTAAAAGCAATTAAAACACAGTGCAGCCTACAAGTTTGTAAAAATGTGTTGTGACTAGTAGGCTAAGGAAATAATTTTACATCCTTACAAATTCAGTCGTCGCTATAGTCTGTTGTTTTTTTTCCCTCCATTTTGATGACAGTCGTATTTCCCTTTCTGCATATTATATAGTGCCTTGGAAAGTATTTGGCCCCCTTGATCTTTTCAACCTTTTGACACATTTCAGGCTTCAAACATAAAGATATAAAAATTATTTTGTGAGAATCACACAACAAGTGGGACACAATTGTGAGAGTGAACGAAATCTATTGGATATTTTAAACTTTTTTAGCAAATAAAAAACTGAAAAGTGGTGCGTGCAAAATTATTCAGCCCCTTTACTTTCAGTGCAGCAAACTCACTCCAGAAGTTCAGCGAGATCTCTGAATGATCCAATGTTGTCTAAATGACTGATGTGATAAATAGAATCCACCTGTGTGTGATCAAGTCTCTGATAAATGCACCTGCTCTGTGATAGTCCAGGGTTCTGTTGAAAGCGCAGAGTCATCATGAAGACCAAGGAACACACCAGGCAGGTCCGATACTGTGTGTGAGAAGTTTAAAGCCGGATTTGGATACAAAAAGATTTCCAAGCTTTAAAAATCTCAAGGAGCACTGTGCACCGCGATCATTTTGAAATGGAAGGAGTATCAGACCACTGCAAATCTACCAAGACCTGGCGTCCCTGTAAACTTTCAGCTCAGACAAGGAGAAGACTGATCAGAGATGCAGCCAGAGGCCCATGATCACTCTGGATGAACTGCAGAGAATACAGCTGAGGTGGGAGAGTCTGTCCAGGACAACAATCAGTCGTACACTGCACAAATCTGACCTTCATGGAAGAGTGGCAAGAAGAAAGCCATTTCTCAAAGATATCCATAAAAAGTCTTGTCTAAAGTTTGCCACAAGCCACCTGGGAGACACACCAAACATGTGGAAGAAGGTGCTCTGGTCACATGAAATCAAAAAAATCTTTGTGCCACAATGCAAAACGATATGTTTGGCGTAAAGAAACACTGCTCATCACCCTCAGACACACCGTCCCACTGTCAAACATGGTGGTGGGCAGCTCAGGGTTTGGGCCTGCTTTTCTTCAGCGGGACAGGGAAGTGGTTAAAATTGAGGGGAAGTGGATGCAGCCAAATGAAAACCTGTTGGAGTCTGCAAAAGACCTGAAACTGGGACGAGATTTATCTCTCAACAAGACAATGATCCCAAACATACAGCAAAATCTACAAAGGAATGGTTCACAAATAAACGTATCCAGGTGTTAGAATGGCCAAGTCAAAGTCCAGACCGAATCCCATCGAGAATCTGTGGAAAGAACTGAAAACTGCTGTTCACAAACGCCTTCCATCCAACCTCACTGAGTCGAGCTGTTTTGCAAGGAAGAATGGGCAAGAATTTCAGTCTCTCGATGTGCAAAATGATAGAGACATACCCCAAGCGACTTGCAGCTGTAATACAGAAAAAGGTGGCTTAAAAGTATTAACGTAAGGGGCCGAATAATTTTGCGCACCCACTTTCAGTTTTTATTTGCTAAAAAGGTTTAAAATATCCAATAGATTTCGTTCCACTTCACAAGTGTCCCATGTTGGTGATTCTTCACAAAAAATATTTTTTTTATATCTTTATGTGAGCCTGAAATGTGTCAAAAGGTTGAAAAGTTCAAGGGGGCCGAATACTTTCGCAAGGCACTGTATGGTTCACATCCTTGTTACTTTCCATTAGAACCTGCTGCTCATGGGTGAAACATATGCCGCATGAGTCTTCTCCATTTCTGCATCTGTAAATCTGTGATCGATACTGTGATCTGTTTAAGAAAGCCCATGAACATGCACTTATCCCAGCTATCTACACCTGGCTTGACATAGCTTCACCTGTTCATCCTGGCTTGGCAAACGTGCAACCGATTAAGCCGCGATGAGCGGATAAGTCAGGATGCGCTTTTTCCCTTATCCTGGATATCTTTATTCTACTTTCGTGCAACAGGCCCCTGTAGTCCCAGTCTCTGTCACAATAATCATATATGTGATGTTTTAGGCCTATTGGCAGACATTAATTTAAAATGTAGCCAATGGCATATAAAGAGCCATTTTTCATGTCCACTGAAGTTTCTCATGCACTCTAAAAAATGGTTGTCATTTGCAAGGCTACTTTTAATTTGATACTTTAAGAAAATTTCCAAGCCTGTATTTTGTACTTTGTTACTTTTACTTGAGTAAAGAAGTTAAATCAGTACTTCTACTTTTACCAGAGTATTTTTTTACACGAGTATCTGTACTTCTACTTGAGTATGGGAATCTCTGCTGACCATAAAGGGGTCCTTTGTGTCATCACACTTTGCCAATTGTTTCAACATGCGGTTAAAAATTAGTTTCAATAATTTACTGAAATTGAAACACACATTACTCAGTTTATTGCTGAATTCCCAATATTTGCAGAAATTAATGTTGACTCTGTAGAAGACCCTAGGATATTGTTGGAAAAAGGTTTTATTAGGAGCAATACCATACTTTTCTGCTCTAATGCAGAAAAGTATGGTATTGGCAAAGTTATGTCACTGAAGCTGCAAAACCTTGAAGCTCAGTTCACCAGATTAGACTCTTTGTTACAAACTAATTTTTCAGATCACATAGCTTTAGAATGATCCTTAGTCAAGAAAGAAATAAACAACATTCTGAAACAGAAATCTGAATTTCTAATTCACAGAGCAAGACCGCGCTATTACTTTCAGGGTGCTAGGCCCAGTCACCTTCTTGCTATGAGGTTAAGATCAAGTTATTATTTTGCAGATATTCCTGCTATTAAATCCACAGATGGTAATATTAGAACTGACCCTGTCGAAATGAATGAATCCTTTCAGACATTTTATTCCAATCTGTATGAATCTTAGATTACTTTGGATAAATCCCACTGTGACAGCTGGTTAAATCAGTTTGACTTGCCTCAGTAATCAGCTAGCTTGGATAAATGAATTACTATTGAATAATTAAGTTTGGCAGTAGAGAATATGCAAAAAAAAGAAAAATTACCGGGATTGATTAGATTAGATTAGATTATACATTATTCATCCCACAACGGGGACATTTTGTTATTACAGCAGCAGCATTTTCTTCAAAACAGCAAAAAACAAAAACACAAACAAGTAAACACACAAGAAATCAAGGCAAACTAGACAATGATTACATGGCAGACTGAAAGTAAGCAAATAAAGGTATTAAAGTGCGGTTGCATGATACAAGAAACAATATTGCAGTGTAGTGACGTTAAATTAAATTGAGTGTAATTAGAGTAATGAAGCAAGACGGGTAGCTAATAAATATATTCAACCTGGACCATAAATATTGAAAAGTAAGTATGTAATAAATAATATAAATGCCGATATTAAAGATAAACAAAGTGTGGGGTGAGTAGGGAGAAAAAAACTGGAACAGAAACTACAAAATTCAGGTAGTGCAGGTGTTGTAGAGTCTGACAGCGGCGGGATGAATGACCTGCGGTACCTCTCCTTCTTACACCGGGGGTGTATCAGTCTGCTGCTGAAGAGCTGCTCAGGGACCCCCAGTGTCATGTGGGGGTGAGAGGTGTTGTCCATGATGGTTGTCAGCTTGGCTAACATCCTTATCTCCTACTTTATTATGGGGTCCAGAGGACAGTCCAGGACAGAACGCTCTCCTGATCAGTCTATTGAGGTTCTCCGTCCCGGTCCGAGCTGCCCCCCTCCAGCAACCACAGCATAAGGATGGCAGAGGCCACCAAGAGTCATAGAAAGTCCTGAGGAGAGTCCTGCACACTCCAAAGGACCTGAGTCTCCTTAGCAGATGGAGGCGACTCTGGCCCTTCTTGTATAGAGCATGAGTGTTCAGGTGAACACCCAGGAATTTGTAGCTCTCCACTACCTCAATGTCTGATCCCTGGATGCTCACCGGTGAGAAAGGGGATGTTTTCATCCTAAAGTTGACGATCATCTCCTTCGTCTTGATGGTGTTGAACTAAAGCTGGTTAAGCTCACACCAGCTGACAAAGTCCTTGATAACCATCCTGTATTCCAGATCGTTCCCCTCAGAAACACAACCAACGGCTGTGTCATCGGAGAACTTCTGGATGTGGCAGTGGGTGGTGTTGTGCGTGAAGTCCTAGGTATAGAGGGTGAAAAGGAAGGGGGAAGAGCACCGTACCCTGAGGGGCACCTGTGCTGCAGTCCACCACATCAGACACACAGTGATGGAGCTTCACATACTGTGGTCTGTTGGTGAGGTAGTCCGTAGTCCATGCAGCCAGGTGTTGGTCCACTCCAGCACTCTCCATCTTCACTTTGAGCAGCGAAGGCTGGTGTTAAAAGCACTGGAGAAGTCGAAAAACATGACTCTCACAGTGCTCCCGCTGTCCTCCAGGTGGAGCAGCGATCTGTGCAGCAGGTAGATCACTGCGTTGTCCTACCCAATCCCAGGCTGGTAAGCAAACTGCAGGGGGTCCAGCTGTGTTCCCACCAGGGGTCGAAGGTGACCAGGATGATCCTCTCCATGTCTTCATCAGGTGAGAAGTCAAGGCAACATGCCTGAAGTGGTTTGGCTCCTGGGGCGCGGCGGACTTCGGTACGGGACCACCAGGAGGTCTCTCACAGGGTTGGGACCTTCTCCGGCTCAGGCTCAGGTTGAGTAGTGCCTGAGCACACCAAAGAGGGGTCCGCACGTCCCTGAGGAGACTTGGGGCTGATGCCGTCCGGGCCCGGGGCCTTCCTTGCCTTGATTTTGTTAAGTTGATTTCTCACAGTCATCTGTCATGGGAAGGGGGTGGAGGATGTGACGGGGTGTGTGGAGTGTGGGAGGTCGAAAGGGAGAGTTCAGGGAGGGGGGGAGGGGGGGGGGGGATGACTGATGAGTGGGGCGAGGGGGGAGGAGCGGCTGGTGGGTTTATTGTTGAGGGTCGTTGAAGGTGGCAGGCTGAGGAGGGGAGGGGGGGGAGTAGGCCAGGGGAGGTGTGAAAGGTGTGAAAGAGGGGGGGGGGTGGGGGGTGATGAGGGGAGGCGAGAGGCAGATTCAAATTGTAAATATACGAGTCAAGAACTCAGGCACAAGTGATTCCTATGTCTCCGCTGGCTTGGTTTCTCCCCACACCTTTGCCGTGGCCGGAGATGTTCTGCAGGCCTCTCCAGACGTCCCTGCCGTTGTTCTGTTCCAGACTTTCTAATTTCCTCCCGTAGATGACCTTCCCCCTCGTAATCCTGAGCCTGAGTTCCTTCTGGATTCTGCGCAGCTCCTCTCTGTCCCCTGATGCAAAGACCCTCTTCTTCTCATTTAGCAGAGCTTTAATCTCAGAGGTCACCCAGGGTTTGTTGTTGGGAAAACACTGGACCAACTTGGAGGGCACAGTGTTCTCCACACAGAAGTTTATATAGTCTGTAATGCATTGTGTCATGCTGTCAATGTCGGTGCCATGGGGGCTGCAGAATGCTTCCCAGTCCGTAATTTCAAAGCAGTCTCTGAGCCTATTACTTGCCTCCTCAGACCACTGCTTCACAAGCCTCTTCACAGGTTGATGGGATTCCCCCTGTATTTTAAGCAACTTTTTGGTAATAGTTGGGCTCTTTCCTTCTTGACATGATTAACTTATCTATTGAAAAGGGTGAATTCTCAAGGGATCTTTACACAGCCTTAATGTCCTTTCTCTTGAAAAAGAATAAGGATCCTACAGATTGTTCAAGCTATTGGCCACTGAGCCTCCTTAACCCTGACATATAAATCTTTGCAAATCTCCTAGCCCATTATTTGAAGTCTCATATGGCAAAATTAGTGAACTCCGACCAAACAGGATTCATAAAAACGAGACAAGCAGGATCAATGTTAGAAGCCTTGTCCACATCGTTGATGGGGCAGAAGACAGTAAGACCCCAAGTCACTTCTTTCTCCCATTTTTCTATGGCATTTTTTTCTTAGAGGCAAGTGGCTTTAGTAAAACTTTCATTGGTATGATTAAAGCTTTGTATTCTAATCCCTCAGCTCAAGTCTTAACCGGATGCATCTCCTCGTTTTTATTTCCAGTTTCTAGATTCTCCCCCAAGGTTGCCCCTTGACTCCTGCATTATTCAAGTCATTCCCCAATCGATTACGGTGTCACCAATATGCATTTGTAATACACAGCATCATCTCTCATTATTTTTTTTTTAGAGAATCATTATGCAAGGAGTATTGAAGCTTAAGGTTTTAAAATTAACTGGTCAAAGTCTGCACTACTTAATTTAAATGATTCTGCCCACAGCTTAACCATCTCTGCCGACATTCCCACTGTCAAGCAGTTTAAATAATTAGACGCTGAGGTCTTCCCCTGCTTATACCAGATTATTGAACATAATTATTTTGTTGCTCTGAACAATGTTTTGAAGGATATGGAAAAATTAATATTTTACCCAGGGTCAATTTTGTGAGCTCTATGCTAGCTCTCGCCCCTCCTGTTGACTATTGGCGTAAATTACAATCAGCGGTATTTAAATTGATCTGAAAAGGCAAGCAGCCGTGACTTATGTAGGATGTCCATTTTACAGAGGATGAAAGAGGATGGTGGCCTTTCTGTTTCCAACTTTAAAAATTACTTCTGGTCCCTTTGTGTTGAGGCCCATTGTCACTAGGTTTAACCCAGATGTGTCTTTTTGCTGGCGTACCTTAGAAAGTGCTATGACAGAGCCTTGGTCACTCCATGATGTTCTTTTTTCCAGTGTTTCTAACAAACTACGCTTTGGCCCAATTGTCTCAGATCTTATCAAGACTTACTGCCATATAGCTTATAACTGGCAACGTTTCTCCCCTATCAATTCAATTCAATTTTATTTATAGTATCAATTCATAACAAGAGTTATCTCAAGACACTTTACAGTGTCATGAGCTCTCTCTCTGCCTGGTAACACGCTGATTGGGGTTTGATGACTTTCACCTGTTTTGCTCTGCTCTGCTCACCCTGTTACTACCAGCTGCAATGCATTCACCACTCATCATGTCCTGTATAAACGCCTGTGTTTTCAGTCCTCACTTGTCAGAAGTCTGCTACCAGTACGGTTACCTGCCTGTTGGGAAAGCTTTTTGACTCTCCACTGGGGATCCGGATCCGCTCGATTACTTCCGTGTTCTCTGCTCCGGACTTCGGATCATCCAGCTCCTGCTCTCGCTGTTCGGCTACGGGGATCTACACAGTGTTGATTTTGGATTTCCCGTACCTCTGAAACTCCATACCCCAACCCTTTACTAAACTATCAACGTGACGCTTTTTGTGTTCGTCTTGTTTGGTGTCTGACAGTACGATCTGACCAAACATGGACCACGCACGTCATAACGATGGAAACGACGGCTCCGAAACCACCACCGCCATGCAACGCCTGTGTAGAGACAGAGAGAGAGGTGGATCGCAACACGGGACATTGCCTCTCTACTACAGCCGGTTCCAACAGCGCAGCAGTTCCACGCACAGACAGCAACAGCAAGCAACAGCACAGCAACAACAACTTGCATGATTACCAACTTCTCACCAACCTTTCTCCTCTGCCTGCTCCCACCGGCCCAGCTCCAGTCAGCCTGCTCACCGGCCCAGCACCCGAGTCTCCTGCCGTCCTACTGCCGCGCTGTCGGAGTCAGAAACCCAGGATCGGCAATCCAGAACGGTTCAGCGGCGACCCAACCCAGGTACGGGCGTTCCTGACGAGCTGCCGTTCCAGTTCACACTGCAACCAGGACTTTTGCCATGAAGGGGGAAGGTCGGTTACATGATTACACCGACGGGCCGAGCTGTTCTTGGGGAACGGCGGAGTTCGAGCGCCAGACCCCAGCATTACCTTCAACCTATTCGCAGAGGAGATGCTCAAGGTATTCGATTTGGAATCCACAATGCCGAGGCATCTCGGACTCGGATGAGTAGACTGTTGCAGATTACTCCATCTACCAGCACACGGAGAGTCTAACTGCTCTTCTGTCCTCACCTGCCACACCATCTAGCCGCTGGACCAGCCTGAACCGAGGAGATCGGGCGCGCCTCCTAACCCCTGCAGAGCGCCAGCGACGCCCACCCACCTTGTGTCTGGCGTGGGTGGGGATGGTCATCGAGTCGTCACCTGTCCAGTAAAAGCCGAGCTCACCAGATGTAGGAGGAATCATGAGACTCAATGAACATTCGCCCTCCATCAGTCGTAAACCCCTATCAAGTCTGTCTTCCCTGTCTGATTCTACCCACACTTTGGCAGCTCTGTGGATCTTCTGGCGCAGAAGCAAACATTATTGACACGGGACTTGCTGTCAGCTGGGCTTGGAAAACCCGCTTCCACTCCTGTCCAGCCCGGGCCTGGATGGTCACTACTTGGACAGTACCAGCATCACAGCTGCCGTATCTATGATGGTGTCAGGAAACCATCGTGAGACCATCCGCTTCATCTGCTCAGCTCTCCAAGCAACCCCCTCCAAGTCCTCACTCACTATCCCCTCCTGAAAGAAAAACTATGGAGGAGTATCAGGAACTCTCTGGCAGCGGACTCGCCCGTTTTCTCTCCTGTGGTGCCGGGTTCTTCTTGTGGGAAAGAAAGAGGTTTCTCTCGCCCCGCATTGATTATTGAGGTCTCAATGATGTCACATGAAGAACCGGTACCTTGCCTTTACTCACCCTGCTTTTGATTGCTCAGGGATCCACTATTTTCACAAACTGGACTTTAGGAATGCTTACCACCTAGTGCGAGTAAGGGAGGGTGACGAGTGGAAGACTGCATTCAACACCCACACCGGCCATTACGGTACCTGGTAATGCATTTGGCCTCACCAAGCCCCAGCGGTATTCCAGGCCTGGTAAATGATGTGCTGCGGGACATGGAATAATTGTCTTTGTGTACCTGGATGACATCTAATATTCTCCAGAACCTGTCTGAACACATCCGTCATGTCCAGCTGGTTCTTTGTCGACTTCTGGAGAACTTCTCTCTGTCAAAGCGGAGAATGTGAGTTCCATGCTAAGACTGTGTCATTCCTGGGATACATGTCACTGAAGGCAATATCCAGATGGACCCGCAAAGGTCTCGGCAGTCACCTCCTGGCAGTTCTGGGGAATAGAAAGATGTGCAGCAATTCCTCGGTTTTGCCAATTTCTACCGGAAATTCATCTGAGCTACAGCTCGTCGCCGCTCCCCTCACAGCTCTGACCAGCATTAAACACCCTTTTTTCTGGACCCCAGAGGCCAACACGCCTTCATACCCTCAAGGCCGGTTCACCACTGCCCCATCCTCCAGATGCCGGATTCAGACCGGCAGTTCGTTGTCGAGGTGGATGCTCAGACGTGGGTGTCGGGGCCATACTCTTCAACGGCAGAGAGGACAACAAGCTGCACCCCTGTGCATTTTTTCTCGCGGCTTTCTCCTGCGGGAGCGCAATTGATGTTGGAGACCCGTGAGTGTTGGTGTCAAGCTTCCCTGGAGGAGTGGCGTCACTGGCTGGAGGGGTCCACAGTTCCGTTTTCTGGTCTGGACTGATCACAAAAATCTTGAATACATCCGCAATGCCAAACGTCAACCCCAGACAGTCCCGCTGGGCTTTGTTCTCACCAGATTCAACTTCACCCTGTCATACCGCCCAGGTTCTGAACACCAAGCCGGAGCTTTCTCCCGTCAGTTCCAGAAGGATGACACCCCTTCCAGGAACTGCATCAATTTTGCCTGATCCTGCGTTGTAGCTGCCCTGACCTGGGATATACGGTGGGAACTTCAAGAGGCCCTCCGTGGCCATCCCAGTCCCAGTGCAAGCCGGACGGTTCGTCTTCGTCCCAGAGAATTTGAGGTCCCGGGTCATACAGTGGGGACACAACTCCCGCCTTGCCACCGGTCCGCCCGCACCTGCGCATCTCCTTGCCCACGAGTTCTGGTGGTCTTCTTGAGAAAGGATGTCCGGGAATTCTCCGTGCCTGCCCCACCTGCAATCAGAACAAGCCCTCCACTCGGCCCCCGCTGGTTTACTCCAGCCCTTGCCTGTGCACACACGACCCGGGCCACGTCTCCTTGGAACTTTACAATGCCTCCACCATCAGGTTGGGTGACGGTCATTCTCACTGTGGTTGACGGTTCAGCAAGATGGCCAATATCCCTCTCAAACTGCCATCGGCCAGAGAGACTGCCCAGCTGGTTTGATCACGTCTCCTGTCTTCACGGGCTGCCCAGGGATGTTGTTTCTGACCGGGCCGCAATTCACCTCTACATTCTGGAAGGAGTTCTGCGTCTGTGAGGGGCCACAGTGAGTCTCACCTCTGGGTTCCACCCCCAGTCCAATGGACAGTCCTAGCGGGCAAACCAGGAGCTGGAGAAGGCGCTGCGGTGCATGGTTTCTCGCGAACCTCAGGCTTGGGCGCAACAACTGACGTGGATAGAATATGCTCACAACTCTCTCACCTGCTCCCCCACTGGTATGTCACCTTTCCAGTGTGTGTATGGTTACCAGCCCCCCCCTGTTTCCCAGCCAGGAGGAGACGTGTCCTGCCGTCTGCCCTCGCCTATGCCCGCCGTTGCCGTCGTATCTGGTCACAAGCGTGCCAGCTACTCAAGTCAGCTGTCAGCTATGCATTGGGGCTAACCGCCGAAGAACGCCGGCACCCATCTACCGGTTGGCCAGAAGGTGTGGCTGTCAACAAGGACCTCGTAAGGAACAGTAACTTGGCCTCGATTCCTCAGCCCATACCTATCCAGAGGACATCAGCCTACCGCAGTCCGGCTCCAGTTGCCGACATCCGAGGGTGCACCCTACGTTCCATGTTCGAAAGTCAAGCCGACACCTGAAAGCCCGTGGGTTCCGTGGCGCCCACCTCCTCCTCCTGCCTCGTTGACGGTGGGCATGTGTCACCGTTCACACCTGCTTTGGTCCAGACGGAGAGGTAGGGGCCTTCAGTATCTCGTCGATTGGGAGGGCTGGGCCTGAGAGAGAGAACCTGGGTGCCTGCCTGTCGGATTTTGGACCGGACACCTCGGCCGACTTCCACCGCATGCATCCTGGACACCTGCCATACGGTAGGCCGCCTAGAGGGGTCCCTAACCGTCCTACCCGCCCGGTTCCTGTCCTGTGCTGACCTGACTCTGTTTCGGTGCCTGTCCGTCTTCGGTCGTGACCCTCCAGCTCTCTGAGGATGAGGGTGTTCCGTGGAAGAGTTTAGCCCTCGCCAGCTCCCCTCCGCCCTCCCTGGGGTGGTTCTCTTGGGGACTTCTGGGGCCGTCCTGGGGGGGGGGGGGTTCTGTCATGAGTCCTCTCTGCTGGTAACACGTGATTGGGGGTGATGACTTTCACTTTCTGTTTGCTCTGCCGTCACCCTCATTACCTACAGAGGTGGGTAGTACGCGTACATTTACTCCGTTACATGTTATGAGTAAAGTTTTTGAAAAAAAGTGTACTTCTAGGAAGTAGTTTTTAAATCACTAACTTTCTTTTACTTGAGTTGATTAGTAAGAAGAAAGAACTTTACTCTTACTCCGCTACATTAGGCTACAAGGAGCTCGTTACTTTTCTTTTTACCTCTTTGGTATATACGCATCATGTTTTAACCCGCATACGTTCATTTTATGTTTTATTTTGACAGATCGGAGGAGAGTCTTCCGCTTAAGGCTCTACCGTGACTGTGTTCCACCAATCAAACAGCGTGTGTAGTCACGTGACATATACGTTTTATTTTAGCGGCGGGACCAGAGACCTGTATATATCTCAGGGCGGGACGGGTTATCTTACAGTCGTAGCTAAAACAAAAGAATGTCGCCAAGGCAACACAGGACGTGGGAGGAACCCCCCGTCACTCTAGTGAAAGCTATGGTTACCTTAGGCAAAAGTGCGAAAAAACAGAGCTACATCATGCGGAGCGATTCAGTGTCGACAAAACAAACGGACATGTGAGCATTCAAACAAACTCAACATAACATGAGCGAAAGTAGCGTAGGTTTTACGTTTTTGCTGTGGATAGGTGGATCTTGTCTTTTAGGTACATACAGTATGTTTTACACATGCGCAGATCCATCCAAATTTAATGTAACAGTTCTCTCACTTAAGTATTTGTAATTAATAATTAATTTAATTTATTTTATTGAGTGGCTGAACATAGTTTGCCTATATGATTATTTTGTATTTTGTCTGTCTGGATTGTGCTTGTGTTAAGAAAATAAATCAGACGTTACTCAACAGGTACTCACTACTTGAGTAGTTTTTTCATCCAGTTACTTTTTTACTCTTACTCAAGTAATATTTGGATGACTACTTTACGTTACTTGAGTCATATTATTCTGAGAGTAGTAACAGTACTTTCATTGAGTAAAATGTTTGGCTACTCTACCACCTCTGATTACTACCAGCTGGCACTGCATCACCACTCATCTGTCTTATAATAACGCCTTGTTTTTAGCAGTCCTCACTTGTCAGATTGTCGGTACCTAGTTTCCGGTTACCTGCTGTTTTGGGGGAAAAGCTTTTTGACCTCTCCACTGGTGATCCCGGATGCCGTCGATACTGTCGTGTGCTCATGCTACGACTTCTCGGACATCCGCTCCTGCTCTCGTGTCGGTACTGGGGATCTACACATGTGGCTGAATTTTTGGAGGCCCGGTACCTCGGAACTCCCATACCCCCAACCCTTTTAATAACTATCGAACGATGACCGCTGTGGGTACTCGTCTTGTTTGGTGTCTGACATACAGATAGAGTAGGTCTAGACCATACTCCAGAAATTCAATAATACAGCACTCTTGATTGGGAGGCTGATAACAGCCCCACAATGGGACCAAAGGGGGCTTCAAAGTCTAAAAGACATTTTTAGCGAGGTTGGCTTATTGCCTTTTTCTGACTGGCAGAACGCATTCAGTCTACCATGTTACTCTTTTTCCATTAACCTTCAATTAAGATCAGCTCTCAAAGCATACGGTGTCCCTTAGCCTTTGCCCATTCATCCTATCTGGAAGTTATTTACTGTGCAGCCTAAAAACTGTGTTATGGTATCTAGGCTTTATCAGTTCTTCGTTATATCTGTCCTCTCTGCCCTTCCTATTGAGAGGATTGCCAAGGCCTGAGTAGCAATCTTAACTGGCATGATGTATGGTCTAGCATTCCAGAAGTATTCATTCATAGGACATATCTCAACCCTGTGAAAATGCACCACATGAAAACAATTAACAGCACTCTCTGCCCAATAAAAGCACAAGGGACATATCTTCACATAATCTGGGAGTGCTTTCCTGTTGTTCTGGAACGGTACTGCATCTAAAATTTATCCTATTACATATATATCCTATTATTTTATCCTATACAACCTATTTATCCACACGTGGACCTTTTTTAATTTGGATGTGGTCTATATGGAAATTTCCATGGCACGGATACACAAAGTGCCTAAAACGACTCTGAATGCGTGGCAGAACATTGCTGACTCCTGAGGCACGAAGCCTGAGGCTGGGGAAGGAGAGGAAGCTCCGGGATGATGGGGAGGCTGAGATGTCAATGGGAGAGGCACTAGAACCCGGGGAGCAGAGGAGTCAAAGAGGGTATATATACAGTCCCTGATAAAAGTCTTGTCGCTTATCTATTTTGTAGAAACACCTGCTTTTGACCTGACTTTTAATTAATCAATTGGTGTAAGAAATAGCTAAAACCCTCCCAAATGATGTTCAATGCACTGAAATAAATTAGTTTCACTAAAAAAAGCTTTATTATATAACACAGACAGGTCAAATTTTGGCAAGACAAAAGTTTTGTTGCCTATACATCAATTGAACAAATGTACTACAAATACTAAAATATGTCAGCAAATTAAATAGTGGTGCTGTGAGATCCAAATTTAATATCTTGTATGACTTCCATGAGCTTGAAGGACTGAATCCATGCGGTTTGGCAAGGATTCATACAATGTATTGATGAAGTCCTCAGGAATAGCTAGGAAAGCAGTCTTGCATGCCTCCCAGAGTTCATCAATATTCTTTGGTTTGGTCTTCCATGCTTCCTCTTTCATCCTACCCCACATATGCTCAATGATGTTCATGTCTGGTGACTGGGCTGGACAATCCTGGAGCATCTTGATCTTTTTTGCCTTGAGGAACTTTGAAGTGGAGATGGAAGTATGCGATGGAGCACCATCCTGCTGCAGAATTTGGCCTCTTTTATGGTTGGGAATATAAGAGGTAGCTAAGATTTCTTGGTATTTGAGACTATTGATGTTGCCTTCCACCCTGTGGATCTCTCGCACACCCCATACTGGATGTAACCCCAAACCATGATTTTTCCGCCACCAAACTTCACTGTTTTCTGGATGAATCTTGGATCCATGCGGGCTCCAGTAGGTCTCCTGCAATATTTGCGGCAACTGTGGTGTAATTCAACAGAAGATTCATCTGAAAAATCCACTTTCTTCCACTCTCCCAGCGTCCATCCTTTTAGCAGGCTTGGGCCTTGGCAAATGCCACACGGTTTTTCAATTGTCTTTTGTTTAGTGCTGGCTTCTGGCGCACTGATTCGACCATGGAGTCTTCGAGACAGAATCCCAAAACCTTGTCTGTGACACAGGGACTTCAGGGGACAGGTCTGTGTAGCTCTGCTGCAGTGGAAAATGGGCTGGCCTTGGATTTTTGAGCCAACAAACGGTCCTCTCGAGCAGTTTTCTTGCAGGGTCTGCCTGACCTGGCTTGTCAAAAACATCTCCAGTGTCTTCAAATGTTTTTTTAATCCTCTGTACTTGACGCTGAGAACATTGAAGGTGTCTGCCACATCAGCAGTGGATCTGGTAGTTCAAAACTTTAGTCCAGGGTGAATCTTAGGCTGTTTGCAGATGTCTAGTTGCAGTTGATGTGAAGGTCTAGTGTTCTGGGGTTGTTTTTATACACACCTGAGACCTAATTGATCCATTATTAGTCCCAGGTGAAGCTCATATGACAAGACGACAACACTTATGTCTTTGCAAAAATTGACTCAATGGGCTTTACCAAGCTGTGAATATTAGAATACTTTTTGACAGTTTCTTTTTGCACTGAAACATTATTACAAAATAATAATGCTGGTATAACCAGATAAAAAAGTATTAAACCACTGAATACAGAACATAACATCTACTAAGTTTTAACAAAATTTGGGGAACCAACGTCAACTACAAAACTGTTAGCCATCTCTTTTCCAAGGATCTGACACTTGATGGGATGTGCTTCTTTCGGACAGTCACCCAGCTGCCGGGTGTTGCATTAGGTCTACTGTAGTCTATATCCACAACGTTCCACTTCTGGGATTGCTCTGTTGCCATAAATTCCGCCGGATTTCACTCTTTTTAGCCAGATGTCCACTCCTTCTGTTTTGTTTTCTGGGGATTTTAAACTCCAGTGGATTTCTGAGGACTATGGTTTCTGCCTAAAAGGAAGTTTTTCCTCGCCACTGTCGCACTGTTGCTTGCTCTGGAGGAGACTACTAGAACTGTTGGGTCCTTGTAAATTCTGGAGTGTGGTCTAGACCTACTCTATCTGTAAAGTGTCTCGAGATAACTCTTGTTATGAATTGATACCATAAATAAAATTGAATTGGAATTGTTTAACTGCTCCTCAGATCTCTGCAGGGTAAATCCAGACAGCTAATTAGACTATCTGTCCAAGTTGTCTGTTGCACAACTAAAGCTGCGTACACATTTTCCACCAAACAATTTCCTCCCCAAGGCTATTTTTTAGAGGCACCGCGGCTATTCCCGGTGCTTAGCACCGCCCATGCGCTTTATGATTGGTTAAAAGAAATGCCAATAAACTTGGCACGTTTTTCTCCCATTTTGGAATGCTGTGTGGACAGACTCTAGAGGAAGATCTGGCATACTAGGGCTGCGGTCAAAGTCAAATTTGCTTAGGAAGATTCCTAATGGATTGCAATGACTCAGAAGTAATTAAGTGGCAGCCATGAAAAGGGCCGTTCAAATTGTCTAAGTGATGACGAAAGGTACTTCACTGCTTCCTTTGTCATTTCCTTTAGCGTAGGATACACTGGACCATCCTTTAGGAAAAGAAAGGAGATAATACCGTCCCATGAGTCCTTGCGGCAGCAAAATTTAAAGCGCCGCATCACAATTTTGCTGTTCATAATCTATAAGGTGCGCAGTAGCGCCATAGTCCTGCACACACCGTGCGTACATTTTATTTTCAGTGAGACATTGCAACACATCTAACAGGCCTAATCATGATAATGTACTTTATCATCTGAGTGGTTTATTAAACCAGTCAATGTGAAAACTTTACTCTCCTCTCTAATGTGTAACATGACAGTGAGCATGTGTCTACAGAACTGTGAATGAAGGGATCGCTGAATCCAAAGTTCCACAGCGCACCGGACACTGGTTTATTTAGAGCCCAGAGCAGCGTCTGGAATAAGTTACCTGTTCCCCCCCTGGCATATTTCAATATATGGGTTTTGTTAAAAAAACTACAGATATGACTACATTATTATGACCAAGTGTAAATGTAGGAATATTATGTAAGAATCTTGTACCCACAACAACCCAAATAAGTTAGTTGCACCCTTACTACAGTCTCTCTAAGCCCTTGCTTTTTAAATGATGCATTGTAGTGATGTATTGGTGTTTTCTTCAAAGATTTACGGTAATGAGTAAAGCTGTTTTTTCCATAACTGTAAATGTTTCCTAGTGCTCAGTAATGTCCTTGTAGCTGAAATAATGGGATATAGTTAAACAGCAAAACTAAAATCTGTAGTTATTAATCAGAATCAGCTTTATTGGCCAGGTTTGCGTAAACAATTTGCTTTCAAAGTACAACACTCACTTAACATATAAAGAATAAAGAATGAAAATCAGAAGTAAGAAACATAGAAAAAAATTGTATTTGTAATATGTATTTTAACAATACATTAGAATTTACAAATTAAAAAAATAAATACAATAGAATTTACAAATTTAAAAAAATAAATACAATAACAATTTAAGTGTAGGAAGGACTACTACAATATGTATAGTATAGTCTGTACAGTGTTACCTCCCAATGTCTAGGGGTAACTGGGAGACAGATTTACAGATGCCCCCTCCGCCGCTGCAGTTAAAAAAAATTCTAGTGGAACACTGGCATTACAGGAAAAAAGCTTTCGTTCTCGCTTGACATTGACAAGCAGTTGGTGCACGGACACCGTCAGTGTTGCCCCAGTCTTGCTTCCTCAACTCTCTGATATAACTCATAGTTTCATCTCGCTGTTACAGTACTGTCAAAACTGTCAAAACCCGGTACGTTGGAAAAATAATAGACACAGCTGGTACAACCTATACGCATCACTACTCAGAATGCATTGAGACGTAAATAACCATGGCGGCCTACAAGTGAACGTATTTTCTGCATTTAAAAAAAAAACAAAAACAAACAAACATTTGGAGTGTTTTTGTACCACCTTTTTCTAGCTGATGCCCATGTTAATGTTATATATATCTTATAAGGCCAACATGTTGTACTAGTTGGAGGGTTCCTTTCAAGAAAACATTCTCTGTAGCACTAACATGAGTACAACAATACAGCCAAGGTGCTGCCTGCCATAAACAGGTAAGTGTGAATGGAAAACACCAAGCACAGAGTCAAACCCATGCTCAACAGCTGAGTCATCCATGTAATTCTGGTTCCCACACCTACATCTTTAAAAGAGGTTTGATTGTTTATATGTTTTGACCTCAAGCCACGTGAAAGACAATTTTTCAATGAAACTGTGGTATAATTGTTTTTTTTTAAATCACAACCAGTTATTACAAGTTTTGCAAACAAGACAATGGAAATTAGATTCGGTCATTAAAATAGACTTCCTCTTTGACATTCCAAAGTTCAATGGATGAGGAAGAACGGTGGAATGTTCACTATGACTGGAACTTCTACTGAAAGTCTTGTATCACGTGCATTCCATTTAAGCTCTGCTGGGTTTGCCCCTGTGGGAAAAAAATAATAAAAGCAAAAGGTGCATTGTCATACTACATAATTTGAAAACATGTGACTTCATTGAGGCCTTTACAAAAACATTTGGATATTATGGTTCCAATTGAAGGAGTGTGTTTAATCCATTATGATAACCTGTTTTCCATTCCAAAGAGAGCCTTAGAGTACACTGTTTTACACAATAGATGTAACGTAGATGTGTTCAGCAGTGTAGATGTTACAGTGACTAAGTTAACATGCAGATAATATTCTGGTTTTTGCCTTTATTCCGAAAAAAGGCAATAAAACTGTCACAAACTGTGGCAAAGTTTCCGATTGAAACACGTAATGCCTCTAGTACCCCAAAAATACCAGCATATCCCACATGTCTTAATTAAATGATACATTCGGAAAAAGGCCTTAATCGAAATATCCAAACGGAATAAGATGTTTACATGACCTCTATTAAATTTGGAATATTGTCATATTCCGAATAATTGTGGAATATTGGTGTGCATGTAAACATACTCAGTGAGACTATGTAAACACAAGGGTGTGTTTTATTGCTTAAAAATTCTACTTTATTGTTAAGAGGCAGACTGACTGAAGAGGCAGATAAATCGATTGATCTCTTAGTTGTAAACTATTAAATTAATCAAAATTATTTTTGATTGATTTATTGGTTGGAATCATTATTAGAGATTCTCTGATTCCAGCTACCTAAATGTATATAATTATACATATACACAACTCAAAGTTATTCATTTCACTGTAACACAGGGGTGACAAGAAAGAAAATACAGTATTTTCTAGTTTTGTCACTCCTCTGTGACAGTGCACTTAATATCTTTGAGTTGTGAACCAAACAGTAATTTTTTAGACCAAGTAACTAATCGATTTATTCGAGAAAATAATCGCTGAGTAATTGACAGTAAAAACCATCGTTAGTTGCAGCCCTACAAAACAAGGAGAGTATATTTAAAGGCACTACTCACAATGCTGCACAAGCTGTCACAAGGCATATCTTTCTAACTCCCCGGCTTGTGTTGATGACCTTACAGTGGCCAGATGAAACATGTGATGTTGGGGTTGTGTACTGCATGTGTGGCTGTGTGTTGCTACTCGGTGATAAACACACCAGAGCTAATGCATTGCTAATGGGAGTCTGAGTCACTTAGAGAAAGTGTGTTCACACCACGCCTTCTCCACAGTGGCAAATCAATACTTGTATTCCTACATAATACTATCAGTTCTAAACGTAATGGCAGCCATGCAGAGCTGTTGATGCAATATTTTGTATACAGAGAGGCGGTGTGACTGCATTTGCATCTAATATGTTTCTGCCTCAAAAACATTGGTTTAACATTAAACCATAGAAAACTGGCTTTCAGCTGCTCTTCAAAGGATACCTCTTCACTGGGTTGTTGTGACTGTGACCTATATAGCAGATCATAACGAGAACAAGGAAAATAAAAGAAAGAAAGAATAAACAGGCATGAGACCGCACACATAAACATGATTGACCACATGTTCGTACACCCTTCTATCTCCCTTCCAGTCTCATCCCAGTAGCTCTCCCAGGCCTCTGAACAGACAACTAAGTCCAGAGCAGAGACGAGCCAGCAGAGTTTTGGAGGATTCTGAGATTTAACAGTAGTTTGTTTGCTGTTGACATTAGGTTCAGTGTGTGTTTGGCTTTCTGCTATGACTGCTTCCTGTCTAGCTTTATCCTGGGAAGCATCTTAATGCCTGCATCATCATACTTTGACGGTCTGACAGACATACTAGGCTTTTTCAAGAAGGTCTGGTGTCATCTGTGTAGTCATGTACCACTACAGGTTGAAGTTTTTTTCAGCTATCTAGCAAGAGCAAGCTAGAAAACATATCAACAAAGACACTTTTGTTAAGATGTTAAGTTTTTGCTAGTTACTAGTTTTTGACTAGTCTCAATGTTGCCCAACTTCTGCTGCCATTCATTGCTATAATAGACAAATAGATAATACATAAATAGATAAATAATGAAAGCATCGGTGACGTCACCCAATGTTTTGTGGACTAGCTACAGTTAAGAAGCTAGGAGTTTGCATTTCTGCCCAACATCTTTGTATCTTAAAGCCAAAAGTGACCACATTTAGATAAAAGGGCGAAGCTGGAGAGGATGACGCAGCTAAGCCAGTGTTATGTATAGTTTCACTGGCGCTTCGCTAAACTCAAGACTATAGAGGGAAAGTCTGAGATTTTCAACCCTTCTGACGCAAGTCATCCAGTAAAGCTTTACTGTCAGCCGAGTAAACACGGACCTCCGTGGCGCTGTTTCTCTGCATGTACGGCAGTAAACAAAGCTGGAAAATGAGACCAGAGAGAGAGAGAGAGAGAGAGAAAGTTGCGATACTCTTATCTCGCTAGCGGGGTGGTCACGTGGTTTATGTCAGCCTGTTCCAAACAGACGCCGCGCTGTCTTGTTCTTCAATGGGACTGACAGCCACGAGTGTGATATTAAATGGTAAATATAAATGAAAACACATACCGCAGTACTAGTTTCACTGTTATTGCATTATTGCATATTTGTAATTGTCAGTTTTACTGGAGTGGTAGGGCTATGGTAGTGGTAGGGCAATTCACTATAAAAACACTATAAAGGACAATTAAAAATGATAACCCACTACAGATAATCTATCTGTAGTATAATACTGGTCTGTAATACAATTTCTATTTTCTTTAAGCCATATTATGTCATTAATGTAATCAATGATCACCCAACAACAAGTTTAAAACACACAAACACACTTTTGTCAGGTCTGATTATCAGGTCTTACACTAGAACATATACATATATATACACCAGCCCACTTCTTCTGATGAGGCATAAGTTGACCACACAACCATGATCATTTAAAGACTAAGCCATACACAAACTATCAAATATATTAAAGAATAACTTATTACGCTTGGATGAATGAATGAAATAGTATTTTTTTTTTTTATTAAACAATGAGTCAGTCAAGAACAAGTGTGTGTGTGTGTGTATGTTTGTGTGTGTCTCTAACTGGAAAAACAAGAACAAAGTGAACAAACAGGGATGAATATTGTTAAATCGTTATTTATGTACAGTATATTATATACTGTACATATATATTATATACTGTATATATATATGTATTATACAGTATATAAGTGTTAAGAATGGAGGAATACGGTGGGGAAACAATAATATTTAGCATTAAATGACTCCTGTATTGCTCCTCATTGTAAAGTAGTGCGCCAACGTGCATGCAGCCTGTTGCAGTTGTTCTACCTTTCGTTTTCTTATTTTAACTTTTTCTGATATTTCTACTATTTGTGCAACTGCAACATAGAGTTTCCCTTCGGGGATCAATAAAGTATTTCTGATTCTGATATAATATAAAGAGTTGACAATTCAAAAGAGGTAGCTGTTTAATCAATTTACCCCTGGAGATACCTTCACAGCTGGCAAAGTCAAGCTAACAAACTAGCAGGCACTCGGTCACCTACCAAGTAAAAAATAAATAAATTAATATATACATATATATATATATATATATATATATATATATATCTGTGCACATGCAAATAAAGATCAGTATATGTATTATATATATATATATATCATAAAGGGCTTTTGATCAAATATAGAGAGTTGACAATTCAAAAGAGGTAGTAATTTAATCAACTTACCTCAGAAGTTACTCAACGGTCAGCAATGGAAATGAATGTTGTCCAACGCTGGATGTTAGGAACTATGCGAGGCTGCGTACCCCGGAAGTAGGTGGCAAAAAGCGCACAACGGAGTCCAGTGGGAGTGTTGCCACTCTGTCTTTCTCTATCACTCTAGGGCAGACTTTACAGAAGTTACCAGCTAACACTAGCGTTAGCTAGCTAGCTTGGCTGGTAGAATGCTAAACAAGACATTTATAGGTGACCAAAGTGTTAAAATTAACTTTAATGTGTTAGAAAAGGTTTGTGACCAGGCAGCCAGGGCTACGTTGTTTTGTTGTTCTGATTGGTTGTAGGCCATACATAAGGCCCCTTGGGAATGGAAAATGAACTGAGAAATTCCAGACTAATATGCATCTGCAAATTAGTCTGGTGATGCCTAGTTGACTGCTGGTTGGTGTTCCAGCATCTTCCATCACCATCTGTATAACAGGAGAGCAAGCCTGCCATGAGAAGACTGTACATTAAACTTCAGAGAGCTTTTCTGAATTGACTGATGACGTGATGACATGCATTGTGCTGAAACCCAAAACATTTTTTCAAGTGACGTGTGTTGAAATAACAGAAACATTAGAAATCAAAGAAACCATAACACTCGGCTGATAAAAGCAGAACGTATCCACACTGCAGCTTAAACATTTACACACCCACAGCAAGCCTGAGGAGCTTTTCATCTGACAGCGTCCTGCTGTGTGTGTGTGCGTGCGTGCGTGCGTGCGTGGGAAGATCCGACAGCTGAGTAAAGCCCTTGGCCAAACACACACACACACACACACAGCTTCTCTTTCACTTCACACCTTGTGTTCATTAGTTATTGTGTTAACAGATGAAAATGTACGCAAGTATGTTTCTGGTTGCATAAAGCATCCTAAACTATAATGTATTTTTATTTTCAGTTTTAATCTCACCAGTCTCACCAGTTTTTGGTTTATCATATTACATTCCAGTGTTGCTTTGTAGTCTAGACAGGCACAAACTGTGGAAACAACGATGCAAGTCCAGAGGGATGGAGAAAGACAGCGTGGCGAAACTCCCACTGGACTCCGTTGTACGCTTTTTGCCGCCTACTTCCGGGATCCGCAGCCTCGCATAGTTCCAAACATTCATTGTTGGACATCATTCATTTCCATTTCTGACCGTTGAGTAACTTCTGAGGTAAGTGGAATACATAACTACCTCTTTTGAGTTGTCATCTGTCTATATTTTGTCAGAGGCCCTTTATGATAGTCTGGCTATCACCAAACTAAGCCAAACTCAATAGATTTGAGATTGAACATTGGTCTGGGAAGTCTGCTCTGTATTTTCTCTGTACAAGAGGCGTGACCAACGGGCATAGTTCAAATGACTCTGTACTTGGAAAGTCCTTCAACCAATCAGACCAACGAATTCTGGGGGACGTACTTTGCAGAGCGAGCTTTTACCAAAGCCGGTTGGTAGCAAGGCAAACACATCCTTTTTTTGTAGGACTTGTTCCTGTTATGGTAATTGGTGTTTTGTCTTGTCTTATTGTGGTAGTCTATTTTCTTGTCTTAATTTCTCAGCCCTGTTTTCTGTTAGTCTTGTGATTAATGTATGGTGTTATTTTTGGTCTTGTCTTGTATATCTTCTGTTTCCTGTTTTATTTTGAAGTCTGGTCTTTGTCTCACCTTGTCTTTGGTTTTACTTCCTGTGTTTTCCTGCTCCCTTAATTACCTGATGTCTTCCGCCTAATTCCCAGCCCTCTTGTCACCTGCCTCTTGTTACCTCGTTACCCTCTGTATTTAGTCTTTGTGCTTCCCTTGTCCTGTTTCAGATCATTGTAGTTTTCTGTTGTAGTGTCTCCTCTCCCTGTGGTAGTTTATTTCTGGTTCCTTGCTTCTTGGATTTTTGCACCCTGGATTGAGTTTTTGCCTGCCTCTCTCAGGACATCCTTTGTTTGTTTGTACTTTGCTTTTTACTTTAAAAAACCCTTTAGCTTAACTTTTACCTCCTCTACTCTGCACTTGGGTCCACCATTCCATGCACACGGCGGACAGCTCGGCGGACAGCTCTGGTTGGATAGACCAGGGTCGCGTTGTGTACTGCAGGCCTCGGGAAAATATAGAGCAATACAGGAGTCATTTAATGCTAAATATTGTTTCCCCACCGTAATCCTCTCTTCTTAACATCAATATACTGTATGCACACAATATTCATCCATGTTCCTTCACTCTGTTCTAGACAGAAACACACTTCAATCACTCATTGTTTAATAAATTCATTCATCCAAACATAATGCGTTATTCTTTAATATATTTGATAGATTGTGTATGGCTTAGTCTTACAATCATCATGGTTGTATGGTCAACTCATGCCTCATCAGAAGAAGTGGGCTGGACACTAGATGCTAAACTGACTGGTGCTGCTTTGCGATTGAGAAAGCAGAGTAGCAGAGTAGCAAATGAATGTTCTGTGACAGGCTTACATGAACCACATGAGTGAGTGTCTCAACTCTTCTTTGTCTATGGGTCAGTGCAAGTCAGTTTTATTGATTAGCTAGGCCACAATACTTTTCAGTAACTGTTCCACCTCGTCGGTCCATTTTCAACGGCAAAGTAACGTAATGCCTTTCAGTGCCCTATAACACCCTGCTACGCAATGAACTACAACTACTATTGCTATTCATACTTTGATTATCTTTACTGTGACTATTATTGCCACTTTTCAGACACCGCCTACCAAGATCCTGGGTCTGTCTATGAAATGTACTAACAAACAGGGATTATAAGGTTAGGAGTCTCTAGTCAAGAAAGAAATAAACAACTTTCTGAATTTCTGATTCACAGAACAAGACAGCACTATTATTATTATTATTTTGTAGTCACCTTCTCGCTATGGTGTTAAGGTCCAGTGATTATTTTGCAGATATACCCGCTATTGAATCTTCAGATGGTAATATTAGGACTGACCCTGTCAAAATAAATGAATCCTTTTCCAACATTTTATTTCAATCTCTATCAATCTGAGGTTACGTTGGATAAATTCCACTGTGACAGCTCTTTGAATCAGCTTGACGTGCCTCAGTTATCAGCAGAGGAATCAGCTAGTTTGGACAAATTGATTACTATTGAGGAATTAAGTGTGACAGTACAGAGTATGCAAAAGGGCTTTGATGGGATTCCTCCGGAATTCTATGTAACTTTTTGGGAACAGTTGGGCCTTTTCCTTCGCGACATGGTTACCTTCTCTATTGAAAAGGGTGAATTCTCAAGGGATGTTACCACAGCCTTGATTTCCTTACTCTTTAAAAAGATATTGACCTCTGAGCCTGCTTAACGCTGATATAAAAATCTTTGCAAAATCTTTGCGAGCCTGTTGGTTGGCAAATCTCATATGGCAGAATTAGTGAATTCCGACCAAACGGGAGTCATAAAAACGAGACTAGCAGCAGAGAGTTAGACAACTTCTCCCCATTGTCGATGCGGCAGACAACAGTAAGATCCCAAAGTCACTTCTTGCTCTTGATGCAATGTAACCATTGTTAAATATAACTATTCTGTTTTGAAAGAAATGGGAATATGGGGGGTCTCCCCATGCATTGGTCTCCCCATGTGCCTGTATCTCAGTGGTTAAAATTACCTCTCTCCTCTCATGCTTGCTACTGGCGTAAATTACAATCAGCGGTGTCTAAATTTATCTGAAAAGGCAAATGCCCACGACTTAATATGTCTACTCTACTGAGTAGGAAAGAGGATGGTGGCTTGTTGAGCACTTAAGGCACACAGTAACCCTCTGGCTGAGGTCTTTCCCTATCTTGAAGTTATTTACTATGCAGCCTAAAAACTGTGGTTTGGTATTCAGGCTTTATCAGTTCTTAGTGATCTTTGACCTTTCTGCCCTTCCTATTGAGAGGATCTGGGCATGCGATTGCCAAGGTCTGAGTATCAATCTTGACTGGCATGATGTATGGTCTAACATCCCAGAAGTATCACAATCAGCAAATTCACTACAATTTCATTCATAGGAGATATCTCACCCTTGTGAAAATGCATTACATGAAAATAATTACTAGCCTTTTATGCACTTTCTGTCCACTAAAATCTCAAGGTTCATATCTTCATATGTTCTAGGAGTGCTCTTCTCTTGGTGAGTTCTGGAACAATATTGGATCCAAAATATCTGTCCTGATTAACGATAGTGGCCCTCATTCACAAAGTTAGATTTTATTTCCATCATTTACACTTTTAAAATAACAGAAAACAAAAAAAATGGCGACCTGCAGAGTTTCTAGCCGCCACCTATGGAAAGCTGAAACCGGAGTGTCATGGATTGTTCTCAATCATCGTCTGGAAAGACCAGGTGATGTCAATCTCAAGGTTTTCAATGCCCAGACTTATCTGACCTTGCCCCAACAATCAGCACCATGGGTTCTTCTAAGCAGCTCATAAAGCAGGAGAAGGCTATAAGAAGATAGCTGAGCGTTTTCTGATGTCAATATCCTCTGTTCAGAATGTAATTAAGAAATGGCAGTCATTAGAAACAGTGGAAGTCAAAGCAAGATCTGGAAGACCAAGAAAAATATCAGACAGACTAGCTCGCAGGATTGTGAAAAAAGCAAGTCCAAACCCACGTTTGACTGCACGATCCATCCAGAAAGACTTGGCAGACACTGGAGTTGATATGGTCTTCATGGAAGAGTCATCAGAAGAAAACCTCTTACGTCCTCACCACAAAAATCAGCATTTGAAGTTTGCAAATGAACATATAGACAAGCCTGATGCATTGTGGAAACAAGTTCTGTGGATCTATGAGGTTAAAATGGAACTTTTTGGCCGGAATGACCAAAGGTACGTTTGGAGAAGAAGGGGCACAGAATTTAATGAAAAGAATGCCAGTGACACAGGGAACATTTCACGAGTAGAAGGAAAAAAATCAAAAAGTTTTAGCAAATTTTGGACGCTAACTTGATGCCATCTGTGAAAAAGTTGAAGTTAAAGAGAGAATGGCTTCTACAAATATAATGATACTTAACACACCTCAAAATACACGGTGGACTACATTAAGAGGCATAAACTGAAGGTTTTGCCATGGCCTTCACAATCTTCTGACCTCAACATAATTGAAAATCTATGGATAGACCTTAAAAGAGCAGTGCGTGACAGACAGCCTAGAAATCTCAAAGAACTGGAAGACGTTTGTAAGGACAAATGGAAGAAGATACCTCAAACAAGAAATGATAGACTCTTGGCTGGCTACAAGAAGCATTTCCAAGCTGTGATACTACAAAGGGGGAAGTACAAGGTATTAACTCTTTTTTTTCTGTTATTTCAAAAATGTAAATGATGGAAATAAAATCTAACTTTTTTGTGACAGGAATGTCTAATCTTTCATTTGATGCCTTTTGGAGATTTTTCCATCTTGGTTTCTTTATGCACATTAATACAAATTTTTACCTGGGGTGCCCAAAATTTTGAGCCCCACTGTATGTTAAGGATGTATAAATTAAATAAACTTCAGCTGGAGTCAGATTTACTAAGGCATCACTGTTGACTGCATCAGTGATCTCTTTCTATTCCGCATTCTTACTACAACCTTCAATTCCAGTTTTTAGGCTGCCAAGTAGTACACACGTTAGTGCAAATGAACCTGAGATGTCAGGGTTCCAATCTCCACCTCTGAAAAGTACCGCTTCTTAGCCGTATTGCGTCTGACCATGTCGTAAATTGTAGGGCGAGGCCTCAAAACCAAGAATACATTGGGGCGTGATATTTAAATTCCAATTTTCTTTATGCACATTAATAAACATTTTTACCTGGGGTGCCCAAACTTTCAAGTCCCACTGTATACCTTCTAAAAGCAAGGACTAATATCCTGTCTCCTTCGTGTAGCCCCCAGTTGGGGCTGTGCTGGACACTGCTCTCTTGACATCGGGTCATCTGGCTCCGTCACTACATTTATGGCACCCTGTTTTCCTGCGTGATGTTGTGGAGAACACCACAGGCTGAAACAATGTTACAGACTTTTTCTGGTGAGTATAGTAGGCTCCCCCCGCTGATGCAAGACAAAGTGTACTGTACTTTTCTGTATATTGTCATTTAAACCAATGTTTTGCACTTTTGCTTATTTATTTATTTATGGCGTTTTTAGGCCTTTATTTGACAGGACAGCTGAAAACATGAAAGGGGAGAGAGAGGGGGGGGATGACCTGCAGCAAAGGACTGCAGGTCAGAGTCAAACCCGGGCCCACTGCATCTAGGAGTAAACCTCTACATATGGACGCCCGCTCTACCAATTGAGCTATCTAGCTTTGTTGGTCAATGGTGTAGTTACTTAGTAATACGGCAAGAATGCACCAGAACCCACCTCTCTGTATAACCAGCACACCCATGTGCACACAGGTGGGCGCAGGTGCATTTGCTATTTAAATGACATAGGCGCTGGACAGGTCTTAAACTAGCAAAGACACTTGGTTCAGGCTTTGCGCTGCGACGGGTGCAAGATAGGCCCCTGGAAATCTAGAGGCAAATAGAGCAGTTTTTTTGTTTTTCAATTACACTGTATTTTAGTCAGATATGGGAAAAACATGGTGACCTACCTTTAGTGATTTGGCCAATTGTAGATGGCTGTTGCCAGGATTATGTGTTACGGCTGGGTAGAGGAGTTCCCCGGCGCAAATACAGAGCATGGTAAATTGATAATTTGATAGTTACAAACAACAGGATTTATTTAAAGAACAGATAACCAGAGCAATGGCTGGGTGTGTGGGGTGAGCAGGTGACAGGCAGAGGAAAAATGGTGGTTTCCATTTATTAACCGTGCCACACAAAGATGTGTGTGAATGAACTTTGCCATGCAAAGTGTGGAATTTACCAACGTGTGTGAAATGTGTGTAAATAAACACAGCTCTGGCCAACAGAATCTAGTAGTAAATAGCGATACTACAAATAAAAAGCAGTTAAGAGTGTCAGAAGATGCATTAAGCAATTAGTCAGGTCTAGTTTAAAACAGACAAGTTGCCTAATCAGTGTCATACCCTATTAAAGACAGCTGTGACGAATTGCTTATCTTGTGAAGATTTGGCAAACAATGTGCTCCGCATTTGGCTTTCTAGTAAGTACCGCTTCCCCAAAAATGTACTGCTGGATTTCTGTTGGGATTTAGGATGAATGTTGGATTGAGAAACAAAATGCACAAAAGCCGTTCCCGGGCACATCCAACTCCCGTCCACCATTGGATTTTCAGCTACCAGCACATTTCAGCATGAGGTTGAAGACATATCTGGCATTTCCCAGCCACTAATGAGTAGGACCATGCCGGCGGTGTTGGGTGCAATTATTTCCATCATTGAGTCTTTCCTAAAAATTATTTCATTAAACCACAGTAGCCTATTCAGGTTGCTTTCTTTTACCTACACTTTGGATGTTAGATGACCCGGCTTGTTCTGTTGCCAGAGCGTCAGTGTCACCGTCCAAAGAAATCCCGGACAGAGCTGTGTCACTGATTATGCTGGCTATGCGGTTGTCCAAGGGGGGAAGTTCCAGTGTTGCGCACATTTCTTGTCTGTGTGCTGTAATGCGTTTTTTGGCCAATATATTTTTCCCTCTTCAGGCCCAACAGAATTAACCACATTGGTGAACTTCTCACATGCAGCATTTTTTCTATTGTTTGTAATTCCTCCTGCACTGGTTGGATTCAACTAAATCTACCAGTACCTCCATTTCTGTGTTTGAGAAGTTTGTCTTCTTTGCTCTCTTTGCCCTCATTGCGGTGAGGGAAAAACACATTCAAATGGTTGATAAATGGATGTGTTGTTACTATATATGGTTAAGTGATCTGAATGCCAATGGTCTAAGTTTAACCAAGCATGGTGCTTGAGAACAGTTGGGATTTATCAAGATTGATTACTTGCACACCTTGAATAAAGATTATTTTGAACTTGAAAACATACCGAATTTCAGTTGTAAGACGGAATTTAGAACTTTTTTCTACTCACTGTTGAGGTAGGATTGAACAGATCCATACTCAGAGACTTTAGAGAAGAAACTTTTAGGTGTATGCTGCCACCAAATGATGAAAAAGAAAAGAAAAACCTACTTAATTTATTTATTAATTTTGTTTTATTAAAAAAAGCCCTTTTCATCTGTTTTTGGTTTTCCATCTTTTCCTTTATTATTCCCCTTATTTTTTTACTATTTCACATTGTAATATTTATTTTCAATCGTTAAATGTTTGTGTGTCATGAACTCACCCCTTTGAGCTTGTTTTCCCTGTCTGACTGGTTTGTTTTTGTGTTTTGTGTGATGTTCTTGAACGTACCCTGTTCCTGTTGCCAGGCAACAAGTGACTGTGAGGTGTTCAGTAAACAAGAGGCACTGTCACTTACCCCTCACCAACCGTATGTGCAATCAACCTGATTCCTGGGGCCACCTTTCCCAAGGGACCTCTATATAGGACCGCTCAACCGGAACATGAGGCCATGGAGGGCTACATCAAGGATTCCCTGGCAACTGGCCTCATTCGTCCCTCGCCATCCCCCCTGGGTGCCGGATTCTTCTTTGTAAGTGAAAAGGATGGGTCCCTTTGGCCTTTTATTGATTACCGGGGGTTGAATGACATAGCCCCTGCATGATGCCACTGTGTTCACCAAGCTCGAGCTACTCAATGCTTACCATCTGGTCCGTATAAGACAGGGGGACAAATGGCTGACTGGGTTCAACCCACCCATGGGCCACTTTTGGCGGTTTTCCACTGCGTGGTATCTACTTGACTCGCCTCGGCTCTACTCGCTTTTTTTGGTTTTCCATTACGAAAAAAAGTCCCTGGGACGTGCTACCAGGTACTTTTTTTAGTACTACCTCAGTCGAGGTTCCAAGCGAGCCGAGGCGATACCAAAAGGTGACGTGCAAACCTGCAGACTGCTGGTTGGTCGGAGAGAATCGTCACTTATGACTGCGTTGTTAGCAAACAAGAGTGCGGAGTGTGTTTCCAGAACAAACGGGACATTTAAAACAAATCTAGCCGACACTGACAGATTATCCACTCTCTGCACTATTCTCACTTTTCAACTGTTCGGGCTACTAGCGGCTTCATGTCGTTTCCAATATTGCACACTGTTACTTTAAAAAAAACAAGACAATATATATAACAAAAGTTTTTATTTAGCTTTTCAAGTAGCGCATCAAACCCTCCCAAAATTCCCGGTCTTCTTCCTCTGCACCCTGGGACAGTGTCCCCCCGGCTCTGCTGGCCCACATGCATCCCAGTCGTTGTCATAAGCCTCTCTGTGACTCTCATAAAGATTATACGAAGCACAGTAGCCAAAACCAGAGGTTTCACCGGTCGGACATCGCCCACCAGACGGTCTGCGGCGGCGATTTTGCAAAGCGTGAATGCTCTGAAACACAAACAGTACACAGCACACATGTTGTGGTGTGTAATTATGGTTGCTAAAGTTCACGTACTTTATGTAGCGTATAGTAAATACTGACTGCGACGCTGAACACATGCAAATGTTAGCTAACGTTACCAGGAAACTTAACTCACCCTTTTTTGTCGGCGAACAACCGTCATGTCGACGTCTGAACTCCGTCAGAATTCCCAAACTCGCGTTTTTTTAGCGGTGATTTTTGTTGCTTCCTTCAGCTTCTTTTGAAAAAAAAATTTGTTGTGGCCGCGGCGAGTAGCCGACGTGCTGTTGTGAGTTGCTATGGTGACCAGCCACGCTGAGGCGTTACTCAATCTGTAATGGAAAACGGACATAGAATGGGGCGAGCCGAGCCAAGCCGAGCCAAGCCGAGGCGAGCCGTTACCAGCAATGGAAAAACGCCATTTGAGTATCCAGTCATGCCGTTTGGACTCACCAATACCCCTGCAGAGTATGGTAAAAGATGTCTACCTGGATGATATTCTCATATTCTCGGAGAACATTCTTGTCCACACCCAGCATGTCAAGCAGGTCCTGCAGTGAGTATTGGAGAACCGCCTCTTCGTTAAGGCTGACAAGTGGGACTTGATGGACAATTCAAGATGGATCCAGGGAAGGTGAGGGCGGTCCTGGACTAGCCTCAGCCTGGTACTAGACTGCAGTTCCTGAGGTTCCTGGGGTTTGCAAATTTCTCTCAGTGGTTTATCTGACACCACAGCCGGGTGGCCGCTCCGTTAGATTAGATTAGATTAGATTCAACTTTATTGTCATTACACATGTACAGGTACAAGGCAACGAAATGCAGTTTCGGTCTAACCAGAAGTGCAATAGCAGTAAGTGCAGGATATACAATGGTCCTATAAGTGCAAGACATGGATATGTAATGAATAAATATAGAAAAGAATACTATTATAAACAGAGTTTTACAGATGGGTTTGTCCTATGTTAACAGCCCTGACGTCTAGTGCCAGGTCCTTCTGCTGGAATCCAGATGCAGACATCATTCCTGGAAATGAAGAACCTGTTCACCAATGCACCCATCCTCAAACAGCCGGAAATCCAGGATCACCTGAAACTGCACTCACCTGTTGGATTTCCCTTGACCCCTGCCTGGCAACCAAAACCATCTACCACATCTACCTACACTCCTGTTCCCCAGCATTCACCTCCCAACTGATTCATTACCACCATCACCATTCCCTCACCTGGACTTACCTGTCTTCACGTCTGGCATAACGTTTTTTTCTTCAATAAATACTCACTTTCTTTGACCACCTACCTTGTCCTGATGTGCGTTTGGGTTCAGAACCTAAGAGTTTCTGACTGTGTGTCTGTGTGTGTGTGTGTGTGTGTGTG